>NW_025901197.1:0-18142 GCF_022539505.1 Lolium rigidum | reverse complement strand
ACATGATCAAGATCATCTATCCGTAATTCTATATGTTGTGTTTGTCGGGATCCGATGGATAGAGAATACCATGTCATGTTAATTATCAAGTTATTATACATGTGTTGTTTATGATCTTGCATGCTCTCCGTTTCTAGTAGAGGCTCTGGCCAAGTTTTTACTTTTAACTCCAAGAGGGAGTACTTATGCTCGATAGTGGGTTCATGCCTCGCATTGACACCTGGGACAGTGACGTAAAGTTCTAAGGTTGTGTTGTGCTGTTGCCACTAGGGATAAAACATTGGCGCTATGTCCGAGGATGTAGTTGTTGATTACATTACGCACCATACTTAATGCAATTGTCTCGTTGTTTAGCAACTTAATACCGGAGGGGTTCGGAGGATAACCTGAAGGTGGACTTTTTAGGCATAGATGCAGTTGGATGGCGGTCTATGTACTTTGTCGTAATGCCCAATTAAATCTCACTATACTTATCATGTCATGTATGTGCATTGTTATGCCCTCTCTATTTGTCAATTGCCCGACCGTAATTTGTTCACCCAACATGCTTTTATCTTATGGGAGAGACACCTCTAGTGAACTCGTGGACCCCGGTCCATTCTTTAATACTGAAATACAAATCTGCTGCAATACTTGTTTTTACTATTTTCTCTGCAAACAATCATCTTCCACACAATACGGTTAATCCTTTGTTACAGCAAGCCGGTGAGATTGACAACCTCACTCGTTTCGTTGGGGCAAAGTACTTTGGTTGTGTTGTGCAGGTTCCACGTTGGCGCCGGAATCTCCGGTGTTGCGCCGCACTACATCCCGCCGCCATCAACCTTCAACGTGCTTCTTGGCTCCTCCTGGTTCGATAAACCTTGGTTTCTTTCTCGAGGGAAAACTTGCTGCTGTGCGCATCATACCTTCCTCTTGGGGTTGCCCAACGAACGTGTGAAATACACGCCATCAAGCTCTTTTCTCGGCGCCGTTGTCGGGAGATCAAGACACGCTGCAAGGGGAGTCTCCACTTCTCAATCTCTTTACTTTGTTTTTGTCTTGCTTTATTTTATTTACTACTTTGTTTGCTGCATTATATCAAAATACAAAAAAATTAGTTGCTAGCTTTACTTTATTTACTGTCTTGTTTACTATATCAAAAACACAAAAAAATTAGTTTACTTGCATTTACTTTATCTAGTTTGCTTTATTTACTATTGCTAAAATGGCCAACCCTGAAAATACTAAGTTGTGTGATTTCACTAGCACAAATAATAATGATTTCTTATGCACACCTATTGCTCCACCTCGCTACTACAGCAGAATTCTTTGAAATTAAACCTGCTTTACTTAATCTTGTCATGCGAGAGCAATTTTCTGGTGTTAGTTCTGATGATGCTGCTGCCCATCTCAATAATTTTGTTGAACTATGTGAAATGCAAAAGTATAAAGATGTAGATGGTGACATTATAAAATTAAAATTGTTTCCTTTCTCATTAAGAGGAAGAGCTAAAGATTGGTTGCTATCTCTGCCTAAGAATAGTATTGATTCATGGACTAAATGCAAGGATGCTTTTATTGGTAGATATTATCCCCCTGCTAAAATTATATCTTTGAGGAGTAGCATAATGAATTTTAAACAATTGGATAATGAACATGTTGCTCAAGCTTGGGAAAGAATGAAATCTCTCGGTTAAAAATTGCCCAACCCATGGACTCGACTACTTGGATGATCATCCAAACCTTCTATGCAGGACTAAATTTTTCTTCGCGGAATTTATTGGATTCAGCTGCTGGAGGTACCTTTATGTCCATCACTCTTGGTGAAGCAACAAAGCTCCTTGATAATATGATGGTTAATTACTCCGAATGGCACACGGAAAGAGCTCCACAAGGTAAGAAGGTAAATTCCGTTGAAGAATCCTCTTCCTTGAATGATAAGGTTGATGCTATTATGTCTATGCTTGCGAATGATAGGACTAATGTTGATCCTAATAATGTTCCATTAGCTTCATTGGTTGCCCAAGAAGAACATGTTGATGTAAACTTCATTAAAAATAATAATTTCAACAACAATGCTTATCTGAACAATTCTAGTAATAACTATAGGCCATATCCTTATAATAATGGTAACGGTTATGCTAATTCTTATGGGAATTCTTACAACAATAATAGGAATACACCCCTGGACTTGAAGCCATGCTTAAAGAATTTATTAGTACACAAACTGCCTTTAACAAATCTGTTGAGGAAAAGCTCAATAAAATTGATATTCTTGTTTCTAGAGTTGATAGTCTTGCCTCTGATGTTGATCTTTTGAAATCGAAAGTCATGCCTAATAGGGATATTGAAAATAAAATTGTTACTACAGCAAATGCCATCCAAGTTAGAATTAATGAGAATATAAGATTAATGGCTGAACTGCGAGCTAGGTGGGATAGAGAAGAAAATGAAAAACTAGCTAAAAAGGAAAATGTAGCTAAAGTTTGGACTATTACTACCACTAGCAATGCTAATGATTCATATGTTGCTGCACCTCCTACTATCCATGATAAAATAATTGGTGTTGGCAATGCTTCTACTCCTAGTGCAAAGCGCGCAAAATTACCTGAAACCGCTAAAACTCGCTGAAACCGCTTGTGATAAAACTGCTGAAATTTTTTCCAACCTTGGGGATGATAATCCCATTGCTTTAGATTGTAATGATTTAGATTTTGATGATTGCCACATCTCTGAAGTTATAAAGTTCTTACAAAAACTTGCTAAAAGTCCCAATGCTAGCGCTATAAATTTGGCTTTCACAAAACATATTACAAATGCTCTCATAAAAGCTAGAGAAGAGAAACTAAAACTTGAAACTTCTATTCCTAGAAAGCTAGAGGATGGTTGGGAGCCCATCATTAAAATGAGAGTCAAAGATTTTGATTGTAATGCTTTATGTGATCTTGGTGCAAGTATTTCGTTATGCCTAAAAAAGTCTATGATATGCTTGACTTGCCACCATTGAAGAATTGCTATTTGGATGTTAATCTCGCTGATAATGCTAAAAAGAAACCTTTGGGGAAAGTTGATAATGTTCATATTATGGTTAACAATAACCTTGTCCCCGTTGATTTTGTTGTCTTGGATATTGAATGCAATGCATCTTGCCCCATTATATTGGGAAGACCTTTTCTTCGAACCGTTGGTGCTACTATTGATATGAAGGAAGGTAATATTAAATATCAATTTCCTCTCAAGAAAGGTATGGAACACTTCCCTAGAAAGAGAATGAAGGTACCTTATGATTCTATTATTAGAACAAATTATGATGTTGATGCTTCATCTCTCGATGTTACTTGAGTTACACTTTTCGCGCCTAGCCGAAAGGCGTTAAAGAAAAGCGCTTATGGGAGACAACCCATGTTTTTACTACAGTACTTTGTTTTATATTTGTGTCTTGGAAGTTGTTTACTACTGTAGCAACCTCTCCTTATCTTAGTTTTGAGTTTTGTTGTGCCAAGTAAAGTCTTTGATAGAAAAGTAAGTACTAGATTTGGATTACTGCGCAGCTTGCAGATTTCTTTGCTGTCACGAATCTGGGTCTATCTCCTCGTAGGTAGCTCAGAAAATTACGCCAATTTACGAGCATGATCCTCAGATATGTACGCAACTTTCATTCAATTTGAGCATTTTCGTTTGAGCAAGTCTGGTGGCCTAATAAAATCCATCTTTACGGACTGTTCTGTTTTGACAGATTCTGTCTTTTATTTCGCATTGCCTCTTTTGCTATGTTGGATGAATTTCTTTGATCCACTAATGTCCAGTAGCTTTATGCAATGTCCAGAAGTGTTAAGAATGATTGTGTCACCTCTGAACATGTGAATTTTTATTATGCACTAACCCTCTAATGAGTTGTTTCGAGTTTGGTGTGGAGGAAGTTTTCAAGGATCAAGAGAGGAGTATGATGCAATATGATCAAGGAGAGTGAAAGCTCTAAGCTTGGGGATGCCCCGGTGGTTCACCCCTGCATATATTAAGAAGACTCAAGCGTCTAAGCTTGGGGATGCCCAAGGCATCCCCTTCTTCATCGACAACATTATCAGGTTCCTCCCCAGAAACTATATTTTTATTCGGCCACATCTTATGCACTTTGCTTGGAGCGTCGGTTTGTTTTTGTTTTTTGTTTTGTTTGAATAAAATGGATCCTAGCATTCACTTTATGGGAGAGAGACACGCTCCGCTGTTGCATATGGACAAATATGTCCTTAGGCTCTACTCATAGTATTCATGGCGAAGTTCTTCTTCGTTAAATTGTTATATGGTTGGAATCGGAAAATGATACATGTAGTAAATTGCTATAATGTCTTGGATAATTTGATACTTGGCAATTGTTGTGCTCATGTTTAAGCTCTTGCATCATATGCTTTGCACCCATTAATGAAGAAATACTTAGAGCTTGCTAATTTGGTTTGCATATTTGGTTTCTCTAGAGTCTAGATAACATCTAGTATTGAGTTTTGAACAACAAGGAAGACGGTATGGAGTCTTATAATGTTTACCATATGTCTTTTATGTGAGTTTTGTCTGTACCGTTCATCCTTGTGTTTGTTTCAAATAACCTTGTTAGCCTAAACCTTGTATCGAGAGGGAATACTTCTCATGCATCCAAAATCCTTGAGCCAACCACTATGCCATTTGTGTCCACCATACCTACCTACTACATGGTATTTATCCGCCATTCCAAAGTAAATTGCTTGAGTGCTACCTTTAAAATTCCATCATTCACCTTTGCAATACATATCTCATGGGACAAATAGCTTAAAAACTATTGTAGTATTGAATATGTACTTATGCACTTTATCTCTTATTAAGTTGCTTGTTGAGCGATAACCATGTTTCTGGGGACGCCATCAACTATTCTTTGTTGGATATCATGTGAGTTGCTATGCATGTCCGTCTTGTCTCGAAGCAAGAGAGATCTACCACCTTCATGGTTGGAGCATGCATGTTGTTAGAGAAGAACTTTGGGCCGCTAACTAAAGCCATGATTCATGGTGGAAGTTTCAGTTTGGACATATATCCTCAATCTCATATGAGAATAATAATTGTTGCCACATGCTTATGCATTAAAGAGGAGTCCATTATCTCGTTGTCCATGTTGTCCCGGTATGGATGTCTAAGTTGAGAATAATCAAAAGCGAGAAATCCAAAATGCGAGCTTTCTCCTTAGACCTTTGTACAGGCGGCATGGAGGTACCCCATTGTGACACTTGGTCAAAACATGTGCATTGCAAAGATCCGGTAGTCCAAGTTAATTAGGACAAGGTGCGGGCACTATTAGTATACTATGCATGAGACTTGCAACTTGTAAGATATAATTTACATAACTCATATGCTTTATTACTACCGTTGACAAAATTGTTTCATGTTTTCAAAATAAAAGCTCTAGCACAAATATAGCAATCGATGCTTTCCTCTTTGAAGGACCATTCTCTTTACTTTTATGTTGAGTCAGCTTCACCTATTTCTCTCCACCTCAAGAAGCAAACACTTGTGTGAACCGTGCATTGATTCCTACATACTTGCATATTGTACTTGTTATATTACTCTATGTTGACTATTATCCATGAGATATACATGTTACAAGTTGAAAGCAACCGCTGAAACTTAATCTTCCTTTGTGTTGCTTCAATGCCTTTACTTTGATTTATTGCTTTATGAGTTAACTCTTATGCAAGACTTATTAATACTTGTCTTGAAGTACTATTCATGAAAAGTCTTTGCTATATGATTCACCTGTTTACTCATGTCATCACCATTGTTTTGATCGCTGCATCCACTACATATGTTTACAAATAGTATGATCAAGGTTATGATGGCATATCACTTCAGAAATTATCTTTGTTATCGTTTTACCTGCTCGGGACGAGCGTAACTAAGCTTGGGGATGCTTGATACGTCTCCGACGTATCGATAATTTCTTATGTTCTATGCCATATTATTGATGATACCTACATGTTTTATGCACACTTTATGTCATATTCGTGCATTTATCGGAACTAACCTATTAACAAGATGCCGAAGTGCCAGCTCTCGTTTTCTCGCTGTTTTTGGTTTCGTAAATCCTAGTAACGAAATATTCTCGGAATTGGACGAAACGAAGACCCGGGGCCCTATTTTTCCACGGAGCTTCCGAAGACCGAAGAACACACGAAGTGGGGCCACGAGGTGGCCAGGCTATAGGGCGGCGCGGCCCAAGCCCCGGCCGCGCCGACCTATAGTGTGGGCCCCTCGTGACGCCCCTTGACCTGCCCTTCCGCCTACTTAAAGCCTCCGTCGCGAAACCCCCGAGGCGAAAAACCACGATACGGAAAACCTTACCGAGACGCCGTCGCCGCCGATCCCATCTCGGGGATTCGGAGATCTCCTCCGGCACCCGCCGGAGAGGGGATTCATCTCCCGGAGGACTCTACACCGCCATGGTCGCCTCCGGAGTGATGAGTGAGTAGTTCACCCCCGTACTATGGGTCCATAGCGGTAGCTAGATGGTTGTCTTCTCCTCATTGTGCTTCATTGTTGGATCTTGTGAGCTGCCTAACATGATCAAGATCATCTATCCGTAATTCTATATGTTGTGTTTGTCGGGATCCGATGGATAGAGAATACCATGTCATGTTAATTATCAAGTTATTATACATGTGTTGTTTATGATCTTGCATGCTCTCCGTTTCTAGTAGAGGCTCTGGCCAAGTTTTTACTTTTAACTCCAAGAGGGAGTACTTATGCTCGATAGTGGGTTCATGCCTGCATTGACACCTGGGACAGTGACGTAAAGTTCTAAGGTTGTGTTGTGCTCGTTGCCACTAGGGATAAAACATTGGCGCTATGTCCGAGGATGTAGTTGTTGATTACATTACGCACCATACTTAATGCAATTGTCTCGTTGTTTAGCAACTTAATACTCGGAGGGGTTCGGAGGATAACCTGAAGGTGGACTTTTTAGGCATAGATGCAGTTGGATGGCGGTCTATGTACTTTGTCGTAATGCCCAATTAAATCTCACTATACTTATCATGTCATGTATGTGCATTGTTATGCCCTCTCTATTTGTCAATTGCCCGACTGTAATTTGTTCACCCAACATGCTTTTATCTTATGGGAGAGACACCTCTAGTGAACTGTGGACCCCGGTCCATTCTTTAATACCGAAATACAAATCTGCTCGCAATACTTGTTTTTACTATTTTCTCTCGCAAACAATCATCTTCCACACAATACGGTTAATCCTTTGTTACGAGCAAGCCGGTGAGATTGACAACCTCACCTGTTTCGTTGGGGCAAAGTACTTTGGTTGTGTTGTGCAGGTTCCACGTTGGAGCCGGAATCTCCGGTGTTGCGCCGCACTACATCCCGCCGCCATCAACCTTCAACGTGCTTCTTGGCTCCTCCTGGTTCGATAAACCTTGGTTTCTTTCTGAGGGAAAACTTGCTGCTGTGCGCATCATACCTTCCTCTTGGGGTTGCCCAACGAACGTGTGAAATACACGCCATCACAGTCCCCTGCGTGGATCTCTCTGAGGATTTCAATGCCATCTCGATTGGAGACGCACTTGAGAAATACCCCTGTTGCGCTTCGTTTGTAGAGCTGTCCATCAACAATTGTGTAGGATCTTGCTCGTCTGATGATCTGGCGCGCGAGGACCTCGTCCTCCCAGCAACTTCGATCGATGAGGTAGTCCAGGAAAGGCTGTGTCCAAGCCGGAATGGTGGCCAACACCTCTCTGGCCGGAGACACTGCCACCTCTGGGTTTTCCGGGTTAGCGCCCTTCACCGAGGGTATCCGGAGATGCTCCAGGAACATTCCAGGCGGAATTGGCTTTCTGCCGGATCCGAGCTTGGATAGCATATCTGCCGCTGTGTTATCGTCTCTCCTGACGTACTTGACTTCGTATCCGAGGAAGCACTTGGCGATCTCATCAACTTCGTCTCTGTAAGCCGCCATGACGGAATTTCTGGCGTTCCAGGTTCCGGCTACTTGCTGTGCCACCAGGTCGGAATCTCCGCAACAGATGATGTGCTTGATCCCTATTTCCTTAGCGATGCACAGTCCGTGTAGTAGAGCCTCGTATTCCGCCATGTCGTTTGTAGCTTCGAAGTGGATCTGCGAACGTACTGCAGTTCTTCTCCGGTAGGGGACTTCAGGGTGACTCCGGCTCCTGAGCCTTGATGCTGCTTGGATCCGTCGAAGTGCATTACCCATGTTTCTGGTTCCGGCTCCAAATTAGCATCCGGAGCTTCTGTCCAATCTGCAACGAAATCCGCCAAGACCTGAGATTTAACCGCAGTCCTGGCTTTGTAGCTGATATCGAAGGCGGATAATTCAATGCCCCATTTTGCTGTGCGTCCTGTTGCGTCAGCGTTGTTGAGAATCGTCGACAGCGGAGCTTTGCTCATGACTGTTACTGGATGTTCTTGGAAGTAATGTCTCAGCTTCCTGCTGCCCAGGAATACTCCGTAGCCGAGCTTTTGAAAGTGAGGGTAGCGCTGTTTGGATTCCGTAAGGACCTCGCTGATATAGTAAACTGGCCTTTGGACTCCATACTCGTGACCTTCTTCCTGTCGTTCCACCACGATGACGAGGCCGATGACCTCGTTGGTGGCTGCCGGGTAAAGGAGCATAGGCTCGACTCTCCCGGAGCCGCTAAGATAGGTGGGGAGGTAAGTATCTCCTTCAACCCTTGTAGTGCTGCATCCGCTGCCTCGTCCCAGACAAACTTGTCTATTTTCTTCAATAGCTTGTACAGGGGAAGTGCCTTCTCGCCAAGACGGCTAACAAACCTGCTGATTGCTGCAACACAACCAGTGAGCCGTTGCACATCTCTGAGACAAGTTGGCCTTTTGATGCACAAAATTGCTTTGATTTTTTCCGGGTTTACCTCAATGCCCCTGTTGGAGCCAATGAAGCCAAGTAGTTTTCCGGCTGGTACGCCAAAGACGCACTTCAGCGGATTCAACATCATCTTGTACCGTCGGAGATTCTCAAAGGTTTCTGTGAGGTCGCTGATCAAGTCGGATCCTTTCCGAGTCATGACCGCGATGTCGTCGACGTAGGCGTGTACATTCCGGCCAATCTGGTCCTTCAAGCACCGCTGCATCGTACGTTGGTAGGTGGCACCTGCGTTTTTCAAGCCAAAGGGCATAGTAACATAGCAGTAAGTGCCAAACGGGGTGATGAATGAGGTTGTGGTGAAGGTTGTGAGAGTCGTGATATCTTAACCTCGCCAGGTTGGATTGATCGTGCGTGTGGGCACATTTGGGTACCCCTGCAGGGTTAAATCTTTTCGAAAATCCGTGTCCGCGGTTATGAACGACTGGAGCTGTATGACTCGACCATAGAAAACTTACACCTATTGCTGCAATTAACTTGTGTAGTAAGTTAGCACGACTTTAATAATAATTGGTTAAAGTTTGTCAACCGTGTGAGTGCCCTTGCAAGTACTTCCTTTACGAAGGGGAACGCTTCGGCTGGGTTATGTTTGCAGAGTATAGAACTGTTAGTTATGCGCTCTCTTATCTATCCTAGCACCAAGTTGAGAGTGTCTCTATAGCTTTTTAGTGCTTGCGCTCTGCCGCTTAACCCCACCATATTGCCTATGACATCCTCTTGCGTCCTCTAAGTCCCCTGTGTGCATCAAGTACAAAGGACGACTGCTTGACGAATGTTTATACATCTTGAAGTATTGTTAAGTACGAACCCGTACTTATTGCTGCTTTGGGATATAACCGGGTAGGTATGAAGATCGGTAAGAAGAAGAACGACGCTAGCAAGGTTACCCTTCTAGCTTAGTCTGGGCAGGGTTATGGACGCCACTGGTTATTTTCAGGACTCTTAGTCCAATTTGTATCTTGTCCGTACTCGGAAATAGTTGATCTTCTTTATGATTTGGATCTTATGTTGTATATTTGTATCTTGACTCGTTGGAGATGTCGTTGTAATATATCTGTTTTTGTGGGCTCTATTGTAATCATGTTGTAATGTTATCGCTCGTGTTAATTCCTATGGCATCACGTGTGTGATTCGTCGCGCATGTCGTGTCGGAGGGCGTCTCGGAATCGATATTTTGCGAATTTTGACGGGAACACTGAAATCCTCATAGTACCAGTTTTGGGGCATCACATATATGACATTCAGTTTCTTATCAACCCTTTGTCCTAGAACAACACCTACATCATAGTCACTAGCATCACACATAATTTCAAATGGCAAATTCCAATTAGCAGGTTGAATTATAAGAGCACTTATCAAAGCATTCTTTAAGACATTAAAAGACTCTACACAATCATCATTAAAAGAGAATGGAACATCTTTTTGCAAAGGGTTCATTAGAGGCTTTGATATTTTGGAGAAGTCTTTGATAATCTTCTATAAAAACCTACATGTCCAAGAAAACTTCTTATACCTTTGATATCCTGCGGGTATGGTAGCTTCTCTATGGCTTCTATCCTGCGAAAATCCTCCATGGCATTAGACCGCGCCGCGCGGTCACATTGGCACGGAGCGCTCGCGCAACAGCGCGATACAATTCCCTTTCAAGTTGTTCCCCCACTTTCTATTTATGGCGACAACATCGTATTCCCTTTTCGCGTTCTCCCATCCTAAGCTCACCCATGGCCGGATGGCCACCGATCCGGTGGCGCCCATGCCGGCCGAAGAGTTCGGCGGGGGGTGTGGGGGCAGAGCTTGATCACCCGGTTTACCCCGTTCTTCACCAGATGCATGATCTAGCGCCCTCCTCTCCTTTCCAGCCACCGGCGGGTCGACCTCCGCCTCAACCACCTCTCCGCTCCAATCCACCGGAAGACGGGAGCTATACAAGCTTCACGCAGAGGAGGGCTATCCATCCCTTGCTGGTGTTAGGCCTCGGGGCGGTTCGGCTGCCACCAATCGAAGACCTCCAATCGACGACTTCCAAATCCGCCCCAATCCTACAGGTCCTACCAGATGTATACATGCGGCGGTCGACGGAGAGAGAAGCGACAGCCGGATCGGGAGAGACAGGGGAGAACCTGAGGGAGAGAGGCGACGGTCGCAGGTAGAGAGAGGCGGCCGAGAGGGAGAGAGGCGGACGGCGCATCCGCGGATGTGTGGGCGAGGGTCTACTGAGAGAGAGAGAGAGAGTTGACTAGGAGGATTGTGTTTTTCTTCATCATTTTTATGTTCTACTTTGTTTTAGGAAAGATCAAATGGAGTTCTTAATTCCTTTTTTGGTCGTATTTTTAATTTATTATTTTCAATTCCCTTTGTTTATTTATTTAGTTTTGTATCAGAACTCCTGTTATTTGGACTAACAATTCCCTTTTAACAATTCCCTTTATTTGTTAGTTGGTACACTAGTCCATGTTTCAATGGACCAATTTGTGTAATTACTTTTTCGGGCCAGTGGATTTTAGAGGGGCAAATAATGGGTGGGGAACCCACTTGCAAATCAAATGAACTACCACGTTCAACTCAAATAACCTAACATTTTTTCCTGAATAGCGATGTTAGGCAAGTCTTCCTAATTTTTGTTTACCACCATAGTTATTATGTTGTTAACAAAGTGTTAATTACATAGTAACAAGTTGTTTAGGATGTAGTTATTGGGGTGTCAAGGAATTAATTATCAACATGATTATTAGGAACTTATTAAGAGAATTAATTATCAACATGATTATTAGGAACTTATTAAGGTATCCCATTACCGGTATCCAATAAGGTGTTAAGTAACAATCTCCTTCTTTTGTTATTCTGTGTGCTAATTCATGTTTCTTTGAACCAATTTTTACATTTACCGTTCATAAATAATAAGCAGAGGACTGATAACTTGTGAGCTATCAAAAGTCAGTAAAATATTTTCTAAATTAAATTGGCCTTTCCAGATCGATAACTTTTGATAACTTTTCACATTTACCGTTGATAAATAAGGGGGCAGAGGGTTGATGAATTGTGGGCCAAATATCCCAAAAATATTCTAAATGAAATTAGCTTTATGGATTGATAAATTTACACAATTACTGTTCATAAACAATGGTATAGGGGGTTGATAAAGTTTGAGCTAAAAATTCGCAAAAATCTTCTAAATGAAATTGAGTTTTCGGGTGGGTAACTTTTCACATTTACCGTTAATGAATAACGGGCATAGGGTTTGATAAATTGTGAGCTAAAAATATCATCAATATATTCTAAACAAAATTATCTTTTTAGATATTTCCCATTGATAAAGAACAAGCATAGGGATTGATAAATTGAGAGCTAAAGATTCGCCAAAATATTCTCAATAAAGTTAGCTTTATGGATCGCTAACTTTTCACATTTACCGTTGATGAATATCAGGAATAGGGGTTGAAAAATTATGAGTTAAAATATTACCAAACTATTCTAAATGAAATTATCTCGGTAACTTTTTTTATTTTGACCGTTGATAAAGAATGGGCATAGGGATTGATAAATTGTGAGCTAAAAATGAATTTAGCTACTCGAGTTGGTAATTTTTCACATTTACCGTTGATGAATAACATACACAGGAGTTGATAAATTGTGAACTAAAAAATCACCAAAATATTTTAAATGAAATTAACATTTCGGGCAGGTAACAATTAACAGTTACCGCTGAAAAATAACGTGGCAAAGATTGATAAGTTCTGAGTTAAAAAAATTGTCAAAATATTCAAAATGAAATTTGGTTTTCTAGTCGGTTACTTTTCACATTTACCATTAACAAATAAAAGGGCAGAGGGTTGATAAATTGTGAGCAAAAAAAGTCACCAAAATATTAATTAAAATTAACTTTTTTGTCGGTAACTTTTCAAACTTTGAGTTGATAAATAACTGACAGAGGAGTTGATGACTTGTGTGATAAAATATTCATCAACATATTTTAAATAAAATTAATTTTGAGGTTGGTAATGTTTTACATTTGCCATTGATAAATAACTAGCAGATGGCTTGATAATTTATGGGCTAAAAAAGTAGTCAAAATATTTTAAATAAAATTAATTTTTTGGCGGGAAGTATTCACGTTTACTGACTCGTCTCGTTCATTTGCTGGGTTTTCTAATTTGAAATGAATATTCTTCAGTGGGAGGCGACGTTCCCGTCGACAGCGAGGCGCCTGTGGTGACTTCGTCAATCTCAAGACCCGCCGGATCAATTCTTCAACGCAGTCTCTTGGAGGTGCTCATAGGGGTAGGGTGTGCGTGTGTGCGTTCATAGGGGTGAGTGTGTGCGCGTATGCATGAGCGTCTTTGATTGTACTAAGAAATGAATTTACTTTTACTTATACCGTGCTTGTTACTATAATAACAAAAGGATTGGTCTTTCTACAGGGACACGAAACAGTTGTAGCTCAAGCGGTTGTCTCCAGGGCGTTCGGGCTTAAGTGCTTGGGATTGATTCCCACCATCAGCGATTTAGTTTTGCAAGTGGCTTGGCCCTCCTTCATTTGACGTATGGCCGTATATAGAAACACGTAAACGAATGGATTTTCTATTTTCGGAAAGTGACCGCGCGGAATGGATCCAGCGGTTGACCGCTATCTAGGGGTACCTCCATCTTGGCGCGATCCACTGATACGTCCCAAACGTATCTATAATTTCTTATGTTTCATGCTACTTTTATGATGATACTCACATGTTTTATACACATTATATGTTATTATTATGCGTTTTCCGGAACTAACCTATTGACGAGGTGCCGAAGGGTCAGTTGCTGTTTTCTGCTGTTTTTGGTTCCAGAAATCCTAGTAAGGAAATATTCTCGGAATCGGACGAAATCAATGCCCAGCATCCTATTTTTCCACGAAGCTTCCAGAACACCCGAGAGCCACCAGAGGGGAGCCCTAGTGGGCCCAGATGATAGGGCGGCGCGGCCAGGGCCTGGGCCGCGCCTCCCTACTGTGTCACCGCCTCGTCAGCCCTCCGACTCCGCCTCTTCGCCTATTTAAGCCTCCCTGACCTAAAACCTCGAGACGGAAAAGCCACGGTACGAGAAACCTTCCAGAGCCGCCGCCATCGCGAAGCCAAGATATGGGGGACGGGAGTCTCTGTTTCGGCACGCCGCCGGGACGGGGAAGTGCCCCCGGAAGGCATCTCCATCGACACCACCGCCATCTTCATCAACGCTGCTGTCTCCCATGAGGAGGGAGTAGTTCTCCATCGAGGCTCGGGGCTGTACCGGTAGCTATGTGGTTAATCTCTATCCTATGTACTTCAATACAATGATCTCATGAGCTGCCTTACATGATTGAGATTCATATGAGTTTTGTATCACTATTCGTCTATGTGTTACTCTAGTGATGTTATTAAAGTACTCTATTGCTCCTCCACGGTGTAATGGTGACAGTGTGTGCATCGTGTAGTACTTGGCGTAGGTTATGATTGTAATCTCTTGTAGATTATGAAGTTAATTATTACTATGATAGTATTGATGTGATCTATTCCTCCTTCATAGTATGATGGTGACAGTGTGCATGCTATGTTAGTACTTGGTGTAATTGTAATGATCTATCATGCACTCTAAGGTTATTTAAATATGAACTGAATGTTGTGGAGCTTGTTAACTCTGGCATTGAGGTGCTCTTGTAGCCCTACACAATTAGTGGTGTTCATCATCCAACAAAAGAGTGTAGAGTGGTTTTATTATGTGATCAATGTTGAGAGTGTCCACTAGTGAAAGTATGATCCCTAGGCCTTGTTTCTAAGCATCGAAACTCCATTTATTTACTGTTTTGTTGCATGTTTACTCGCTGCCATATTTTATTCAGATTGTTATTACCATTCATATACATCCATACTACTTGTATTTCACTATCTCTTCGCCGAACTAGTGCACATATACATCTGACAAGTGTATTAGGTGTGTTGGGGACACAAGAGATTTCTTGTATCGTGATTGCAGGGTTGCTTGAGAGGGATATCTTTGACCTCTTCCTCCCCGAGTTCGATAAACCTTGGGTGATCCACTTAAGGGAAACTTGCTGCTGTTCTACAAACCTCTGCTCTTGGAGGCCCAACACTGTCTACAAGAATAGAAGCACCCGTAGACATCAAGCACTTTTCTGACGCCGTTGCCGGGGAGGAAAGGTAAAAGGCACTCATACTCCGGTCCCAGGTAAAAGTACTTTTCTGGCGCCATTGTGTGAGTGTTCAAATCTATTTCCTTTAGATCCTGCAATTGCATATTTTTGTTTCTTGTTAAACACTAGTTAGGCATAATGGAAAACATTTGTGAGCTTTTTGTACTATTTCCTGAGTCAAGACATGAATGGTTTAATGCGAAAATTAAAAAACCTATGGAACCTTATTTGCATGCTGGTAGTAATATTAGTATGAACGCTTTGAACACCATTGTCGATAATGATATAGAAAATTCTTAGCTTGGGGAGGTCGTTTTTGATGAAAATGATCTCTTTAACCCTCCGGGTATTGAGGAGAAAGTTTATGTTGATTATGATATACCTCCCATATATGATGATTATAATGATAGTGGTCTTTTGGTGCCGCCTACTATGGAGGATAAAGTTTATTATGATGATATTATGCCTCCTATATTTGATGATGAGAATAATAATGATAGCTACCTTGCTCCCACTACAACTAGTAAAATTGATTATGCTTATGTGGAGAGTAATAATTTTATGCATGAGACTCATGATAAGAATGCTTTATGTGATAGTTATATTGGTTAATTTGTTCATGATGCTACTGAAAGTTATTATGAGAGAGGAAAATATGGTTGTAGAAATTTTCATGTTACTAAAACACCTCTCTATATGCTGAAATTTTTGAAGTTACACTTGTTTTATCTTTCTATGCTTGTTGCATTATGCTTCATGAATTTGTTTATTTACAAGATTCCTATGAATAGGAAGTGGGTTAGACTTAAATGTGTTTTGAATTCGCTTCTTGATGCTCTCTTTTGCTTCAACTACTATTTCTTGCGAGTGCATCATTAAAACTGCTGAGCTCATCTTAATGGCTATAAAGAAAGCACTTCTTGGGAGATAACCCATGTGTTTATTTTACTACAGTACCTTTGTTTTATATTTGAGTCTTGGAAGTTGTTACTACTGTAGCAACCTCTCCTTATCTTATTTTATTGCATTTGTTGTGCCAAGTAAAGTCTTTGATAGTAAGGTTCATACTAGATTTGGATTACTGCCCAGAAACAGATTTCTTGCTGTCACGAATTTGGGTATGATTCTCTGTAGGTAACTCAGAAAAATCTGCCAATTTACGTGAGTGATCCTCAGATATGTACTCAACTTTCATTCAATTTGGGCATTTTCATCTGAGCAAGTCTGGTGCCTCTTTAAAATTCGTCTTTACGGATTGTTCTTTTTTGACAGATTCTGCCTTTTATTTCGCATTGCCTGTTTTGCTATGTTGGATGGATTTCTTTGTTCCATTAACTTCCAGTAGCTTTGAGCAATGTCCAGAAGTGTTAAAAATGATTGTGTCACCTCTGAATATGTGAATTTTTGATTATGCACTAACCCTCTAATGAGTTTGTTTTGAGTTTGGTGTGGAGGAAATTTTCAAGGGTCAAGAGAGAAGGATGATACAATATGATCAAGAAGAGTGAAAAGTCTAAGCTTGGGGATGCCTGATGGCGTGTATTTCACACGTTCGTTGGGAACCCCAAGAGGAAGGTATGATGCGCACAGCAGCAAGTTTTTCCTCAGAAAGAAACCAAGGTTTATCGAACCAGGAGGAGCCAAGAAGCACGTTGAAGGTTGATGGCGGCGGGATGTAGTGCGGCACAACACCGGAGATTCCGGCGCCAACGTGGAACCTGCACAACACAACCAAAGTACTTTGCCCCAACGAAAGAGTGAGGTTGTCAATCTCACCGGCTTGCTGTAACAAAGGATTAACCGTATTGTGTGGAAGATGATTGTTTGCAGAGAAAACAGTAAAACAAGTATTGCGCAGCAGATTTGTATTTCAGTATTAAAGAATGGACCGGGGTCCACAGTTCACTAGAGGTGTCACTCCCATAAGATAAAAGCATGTTGGGTGAACAAATTACAGTCGGGCAATTGACAAATAGAGAGGGCATAACAATGCACATACATGTCATGATAAGTATAGTGAGATTTAATTGGGCATTACGACAAAGTACATAGACCGCCATCCAATTGCATCTATGCCTAAAAAGTCCACCTTCAGGTTATCGTCCGAACACCTTCCAGTATTAAGTTGCAAAGCAACAGACAATTGCATTAAGTATGGTGCGTAATGTAATCAACAACTACATCCTTAGACATAGCATCAATGTTTTATCCCTAGTGGCAACAGCACAACACAACCTTAGAACTTTCTCATCCATTGTCCCAGTGTCAATGCGGGCATGAACCCACTATCGAGCATAAATACTCCCTCTTGGAGTTAAGAGCAAAAACTTGGCCAGAGCCTCTACTAATAACGGAGAGCATGCAAGATCATAAACAACACATATGTAATAACTTGATAATTAACATAACATGGTATTCTCTATCCATCGGATCCCGACAAACACAACATAGAGTATTACGGATAGATGATCTTGATCATGTTAGGCAGCTCACAAGATCCAACAATGAAGCACAATGAGGAGAAGACAACCATCTAGCTACTGCTATGGACCCATAGTCCAGGGGTGAACTACTCACTCATCACTCCGGAGGCGACCATGGCGGTGTGGAGTCCTCCGGGAGATGAATCCCCTCTCCGGCAGGGTGCCGGAGGAGATCTCCAGAATCCCCCGAGATGGGATTGGCGGCGGCGGCGTCTCAGTAAGGTTTTCCATATCGTGGTTTTTCGCATCAGGGGTTTCGCGACGGAGGCTTTAAGTAGGCGGAAGGGCAGAGTCGGAGGGCTGACGAGGGGGCGACACCATAGGGGGGCGCGGGCCACACCCAGGCCGCGCCGGCCTATGGTCTGGTGGGCCTGTGGCCCCCCTCTGGTCCTTCCCGGGTGTTCTGGAAGCTTCGTGGAAAAATAGGATGCTGGGTCTTGATTTCGTCCGATTCCGAGAATATTTCCTTACTAGGATTTTGGAACCAAAAATAGCGAGAAAACGGAAGCGGCCCTTCGGCATCTCGTCAATAGGTTAGTTCCGGAAAACGCATAAATATGACATATAATGTGCATAAAACAT
>NW_025901196.1:0-19545 GCF_022539505.1 Lolium rigidum | reverse complement strand
GGCTTTGCACTAGGAGTAGAAGCTTTGCTCAACACCAATTATTTTATCATGGATAGTAGGAGGTGCAGCAACATATGAATCATTAGCATTGCTAGTGGTGGTAATAGTCCAAACTTTAGCTACATTTTCCTTTTTAGCTAGTTTTTCATTTTCTTCTCTATCCCACCTAGCACGCAGTTCAGCCATTAATCTTATATTCTCATTAATTCTAACTTGGATGGCATTTGCTGTAGTAGTAATTTTATCATCTAAATCCTCAGGTTTAGCAGCCATTTTATTAATTAAAGAAGATTGTGATGCGGACATGTATGAGATTCGGTTTTCAAGCATCGAGCAAGTTTAGTTTGCAACCCTGAGATCTCCCTATTCAGATTTTCAAGTTGATTCCCTATATTCTTCAACAAGGTAGATTGCTCATTCATTGTTTTAGTAAACAATTTATTTTGCTCATATTGTGATTGCATGAAGCTCTTAGTGGATCTTTCAATTTCCAACATCTTCTCTTCATTAGGTGAAACATATCTACCATGAGAATTACCATTAGCAAGATATGGCCTAGAATCATTATAATTGTTATTTTTAATGAAATTTACATCAACATGTTCTTCTTGAGCAACCAATGACGCTAACGGAACATTATTATAATTAACATTAGGCCTACCATTTGCAAGCATAGACATAATAGCATCAATCTTATCACTCAAGGAGGAGGTTTCTTCGACAGAATTTACCTTCTTACCTTGTGGAGCTCTTTCCGTGTGCCATTCAGAGTAATTAACCATCATATTATCAAGAAGCTTTGTAGCCTCACCAAGAGTGATGGACATAAAGGTACCTCCAGCAGCTTGAATCCAATAAATTCCGCGAAGAAAAATTTAGTCCCGCATAGAAGGTTTGGATGATCATCCAAGTAGTCAGTCCATGGGTTGGGCAATTTTTAACCGAGAGATTTCATTCTTTCCCAAGCTTGAGCAACATGTTCATTATCCAATTGTTTAAAATTCATTATGCTACTCCTCAAAGATATAATTTTAGCAGGGGATAATATCTACCAATAAAAGCATCCTTGCATTTAGTCCATGAATCAATACTATTCTTAGGCAGAGATAGCAACCAATCTTTAGCTCTTCCTCTTAATGAGAAAGGAAACAATTTTAATTTTATAATGTCACCATCTACATCTTTATACTTTTGCATTTCACATAGTTCAACAAAATTATTGAGATGGGCAGCAGCATCATCGTAACTAACACTGGAAAATTGCTCTCGCATAACAAGATTAAGTAAAGCGAGGTTTAATTTCAAAGAATTCCGCTGTAGTAGCAGGTGGAGCAATAGGTGTGCATAAGAAATCATTATTATTTGTGCTAGTGAAGTCACACAACTTAGTATTTTCAGGGTTGGCCATTTTAGCAATAGTAAATAAAGCAAACTAGATAAAGTAAATGCAAGTAAACTAATTTTTTTTGTGTTTTTGATATAGCAAACAAGACAGCAAATAAAGTAAAGCTAGCAACTAATTTTTTTGTGTTTTGATATAAGTGCAGCAAACAAAGTAATAAATAAAATAAAGCAAGACAAAAACAAAGTAAAGAGATTGAGAAGTGGAGACTCCCCTTGCAGCGTGTCTTGATCTCCCCGGCAACGGCGCCAGAAATTTTCTTGATGCGCGTGGTTGACGTATTGTCTTTTCGTTCGACACGCGTCCGTTGGGAACCCCAAGAGGAAGGTATGATGCGCACAGCAGCAAGTTTTCCCTCGATAAGAAACCAAGGTTTAATCGAACCAGGAGGAGTCAAGAAGCACGTTGAAGGTTGATGGCGGCGGGATGTAGTGCGGCGCAACACCGTAGATTCCGGCGCCAACGTGGAACCTGCACAACACAACCAAAGTACTTTGCCCCAACGAAACAGATGAGGTTGTCAATCTCACCGGCTTGCTGTAACAAAGGATTAACCGTATTGTGTGGAAGATGATTGTTTGCAGAGAAAACAGTAAAACAAGTATTGCAGAAGATTTGTATTTCAGTATTAAAAGAATGGACCGGGGTCCACAGTTCACTAGAGGTGTCTCTCCCATAAGATAAAAGCATGTTGGGTGAACAAATTACAGTCGGGCAATTGACAAATAGAGAGAGCATAACAATGCACATACATGACATGATAAGTATAGTGAGATTTAATTGGGCATTACGACAAAGTACATAGACCGCCATCCAACCGCATCTATGCCTAAAAAGTCCACCTTCAGGTTATCATCCGAACCCCTCCAGTATTAAGTTGCTAACAACAGACAATTGCATTAAGTATGGTGCGTAATGTAATCAACAACTACATCCTCTGGACATAGCGCCAATGTTTTATCCCTAGTGGCAACAAGCACAACACAACCTTAGAACTTTCGTCACTCGTCCCGGTGTCAATGCAGGCATGAACCCACTATCGAGCATAAGTACTCCCTCTTGGAGTTAAAAGTAAAAAACTTGGCCGAGCCTCTACTAGAAACGGAGAGCATGCAAGATCATAAACAACACATGTATAATAACTTGATAATTAACATGACATAGTATTCTCTATCCATCGGATCCCGACAAACACAACATATAGAATTACATATAGATGATCTTGATCATGTTAGGCAGCTCACAAGATCCAACAATGAAGCACAATGAGGAGAAGACAACCATCTAGCTACTGCTATGGACCCATAGTCCAGGGGTGAGACTACTCACTCATCACTCCGGAGGCGACCATGGCGGTGTAGAGTCCTCCGGGAGATGATTCCCCTCTCCGGCAGGGTGCCGGAGGCGATCTCCCTGGATCCCCCGAGATGGGATCGGCGGCGACGGCGTCTCGGCAATGTTTTCCGTATCGTGGCTCTCGGTGCTCGGGGGTTTCGTCACGGAGGCTTTAAGTAGGCGGAAGGGCAAGTCAAGAGGCGGCACGGGGGCCCACACCATAGGCCGGCGCGGCCGAGGGTGGGGCCGCGCCGCCCTAGGGTTTGGCCACCCCGTGGCCCCTCTTCGTCTCGTCTTCGGACTTCGGAAGCTTCGTGGAAAAATAGGCCCCCGGGCTTTGATTTCGTCCAATTCCGAGAATATTTCGTTACTAGGATTTCGAAACCAAAAACAGCAGTAAAACAGAATCGGCACTTCGGCATCTTGTTAATAGGTTAGTTCCAGAAAATGCAAGAATACGACATAAAGTGTGCATAAAACATGTAGGTATCATCAATAATATGGCATAGAACATAAGAAATTATCGATACGTCGGAGACGTATCAAACCCCGCCTCCTGTTTTGTTGACCCATTTGCACCTAAACAAAGGGACCTTAAAAGAAGGTCCATACTCAAGTTCCCAGATATCCTCTATGTAACCATAATATGTGTCATTTGGGCCTTCATTCATTATTGCATCAAAGCGGACACCATCTGTTTTGGTTGGTGCTCTTTTTATCTTGGGCGATCGTGTAAAATGTATTCCCATTTATCTCGTACCCTTGGAAAGTCACTACGATCGAAGATGGTGTCCGGGCCAGCAAGTACAGCTCGATCTTCAATATATTCGTTATTCGGAGATGTTTTTGCAACCAACCGCCGAAAGTCGACATGTGTTCACGTCTAATCCAATCGTTCGACTGCCCGGGTTCAGGGAGCGTAGAAAGTTCTTGTGCTCACCGATATACGGAGCCACCATGGTGGAACTTTGTAGAAGCGTGTAGTGTGCTTGAGTCAAAGAAATCCCGTCCCTACATATCATTGATTTCCTTCCTAGCGTGCGTTTTCCACTTAGTCTCCCTTCATGCCGCGATTCAGGAACACCAATCGGCTTAAGGTCAGGAATAAAGTCAACACGGAATTCAATGACCTCCTCTCGTTCCATAGCCCTTGGAGATGCTTCCTTCCGGCCTAGCACGGTTATGAACATATTTCTTCAAGACTCCCATGAACCTCTCGAAGGGGAACATATTGTGTAGAAACACAGGACCGAGAATGGAAATCTCATCGACCAGGTGAACGAGGAGATGTGTCATAATATTGAAGAAGGATGGTGGGAACACCAGCTCAAAACTAACGAGACATTGGACCACATCATTCTGCAACCTCGGTAGAATTTCCGGGTTTATTACCTTCTGAGAAATTGCATTGAGGAATGCACATAGCTTCACAATGAGGAGTCGAACATTTTCCGGTAGAAGCCCCCTCAATGCAATCGGAAGCAAGCTGTGTCATTATCACGTGACAGCTCATGAGACTTCGAGTTACGGAATGTTTTCTTCTCCATATTTATTATTCCCTTTATATTGGAGGAGAAGCCGGACGGGACCTTGATACTCGCTAAGACATTCAAAAAATATTTCCTTCTCTCGCTTTTGTAAGAGCGTAGCTGGATAAATGACGTCCTTTAACTCTCTCATGCAGATTTTTGGGGTCTTTCCAACGTTGCTTGGTCCTCCCGTGCTTACGGTGTATCTTTTGTCTTCCGTACACGCCCGGAAAGCCTAGCGAGGTTCACGCAAAGATTCTTCGTCACGTGCATCACATCGATTGAAGAGCGGACTTCTAAGACTTTCCAATATTCTAGCTCCCAAAAAATAGATTTCTTCTTCCACATGGGCGCGTGTCCGGCAGCGTCATTCGGAACGGACCGTCCGCCGGGACCCTTTCCAAATATTACATCTAGATCCTTGACCATACCAAATATATCAACACCATCACGATGGGGAGGCTTCCTCCGGTGATCAGCCTCACCGTCGTAATGCTTGCCTTTCTTTCTTACGGGATGGGTAATCCTAAGAAATCGACGATGCCCCGGGTACACGACCTTCGACCTTTTTCCAAATAATCACCTTCGAGCTCATGTAAACAGAGTGTGTGCATGCATTGTATCCCTTGTTTGATCGTCTCGAAATGTTACCAAGAGCAGGCCAGTCATTGATGGTTACGAAAAGCATCGCTCTTAGGTCAAATTCCTCCCGCTTGTGCTCGTCCCACACACGTACACTGCTAGGGACCACAGCTGTAGAAGTTCTTCGACTAATGGCTTCGGGTACACATCAATGTCGTTCCCGGGTTGCTTCGGGCCTTGTATGAGCATTGGCATCATAATAAACTTCCGCTTCATGCACAACCAAGGAGGAAGGTTATATATACAAAGAGTCACAGGCCAGGTGCTATGGCTGCAGCTCTGCTCTCCAAAAGGATTCATGCCATCTGTACTTAGACCAAACCTTAAGTTCCTTGCATCCTGTGCAAAGTTTGGGAACTCTCTATCAATTTTTCTCCATTGGGATCCATCAGCAGGGTGCCTCAACATCACGTCTTTCTTACGGTCTTCTTTGTGCCATCGCAACAACCTAGCGTGCTCTTTATTCCTGAACAAGCGTTTCAGCCGTGGTATTATAGGAGCATACCACATAACCTTGGCAGAACCCTCTTCTTGGGCGCTCGTCCTCAACATCACCGAGGGTCATCTCGTCTCGATCTTATACCGCAATGCGAGTGCACACCGGACATGCATCCAAATTCTCGTACTCACCGCGGTAGAGGATGCAGTCATTAATGCATGCATGTATCTTTTGCACATCTAATCCTAGAGGGCAGACAATCTTCTTCGCTTCGTACGTATCGGCGGGCAATTCGTTACCCCTTGGAAGCTTCCTCTTAATTATTGTCAGCAACTTTCCAAATCCTGAGTCGGTGACACCGTTCTACGCATTCCATTGCAACAATTCCAGCGTGCTGCCTAGCTTTTTATGGCCATCTTCGCAAGTTGGGTATAACAATTTGTTGTGATCTTCTATCATCTTGTCGAAGGCCAACCTTTCCTTTTCAGTTTCACATTCTCTCCTTGCATCAGCAATGGCCCGACCAAGATCATCATCAACAGGCTCATCTGGTGCCTCTTGATCTTCTACTTCATTGTCTTCATTGCCTTCTGCAGTATCATCGTATTCGGGAAATTGGGATAACCGTCATCATCCTCTTCCTCTTCTTCATTGTCTTCCATCATAACCCCTCTTTCTCCGTGCTTGGTCCAACAATAGTAACTCGGGCATGAAACCGGATCGCAGAAGGTGGCTGTGAATGAGACTCGAGTGAGCGTAATTTACGGTATTCTTGCAGTCCACACATGGACAATACATGAAGCCACCATGTTTGTTTGCCTTCGCCACGGCCATAAAATTATCCAGGCCCGCAGTGAACTCGTCAAACCGTCGGTCAATGTACATCCATTGCCGATTCATCTGCATGATATAATTAAGCTGATCAAAACCATTACAGAACATCACGATGTATATATACACATGCATTTTATCAATTGCAGATGAAAAGGATAAAGTTGTTAACCTCGATGAAGAAGAAAAAAACAAGTTAAGTGTGGTTTGATTTGTGTAAACTCAAGTGGCAAATCCTCTTAAGAATTTCATCGAACACCTCTTGTGCATGTGAAGAAGAGAGGAGAGCAATACACCCCTCTTGTGAAGAAAGTGAAAAAATGGCTAAGTGTGGCTCACACTTGGGCAGGGGCAAGGTTATATAGCCAGAGGCGGGGCCTTTGGACCCGGTTTGTATTACAAACCGGGACTAAAGGGTTCCCCACGACTGACACGGCCTGTCGCGCCCTGCGGTGGACCCTTTAGTCCCGGTTTGTATTACAAACCGGGTCCAAAGGCCACTACCGGACAAGCTCCAGCGGGTGGGGTCGTCCTGGGCAGAAACGAACCGGGACCAATGCCACCATTGGACCCGGTTTGATTCAGCACTGGGTCATTTGCTTGGGACCAAAGGCCTCTTCTCCACTAGTGCACAGAAGTACTTGAAGAATTAACTGCACAATGAAAGACGTATGTGTGTCACCAATGAATTAATGGAATGTATTATTCATATCAAGATTACGATGGACGAGCGTACCAGGCGTGCGGTCATCACTTTGAACTGCACACAAGTTATTACAAATGCCCAGCTCCTAGAAAGTGAAATGGCAATCTTCTTGTTCAAGGAACACGTAGACGATGGTCTTAATGTCAACGTGTTTACCGGTGTCCCGGTTTATTCTTATGATGATTGAACATGTATTAGGTGACCATGGATTATTTCCGCACCACCTTTCGGTTTATTTTTGTTCCTAAATTTTTGTTGCAAGTGTTTTTCCAACATCCAATATTTTTTTATGAGTAATTGTACATTCAAAATCAAATTATTTAGGGTGTCAACGAACATACGAGAGAGGGAGAGATAGAATGGGGGTGACACAGGCGTATCCCGTTTTCTTTTCCGAGCGCTCATAGGGACCTTTGTTCGTTGTAATTGCTTTGAGGTACCTCGGGCAGAGAGAGGGGGTGTGCAATTGTATGAAAAGATCTTAGATCTGAAGAATGCAGGAGGTCAGATAATGTGCGGCACTAAAGTGGTCTCAGTGTTCTTGAAGCGTCGAGTGCCACCAGCAATGTCAAGAGATCCTCAACTCTAGCTGTATACTGGTGCGAAAGACAAATCTAGAACCAGCCCGAACGATTTTCTGATGAAGATCTTCGGGAAGAGGTGCGATGTCTGACTTGCTTCAATCAAAAGGACATCATAGCTATGACTTCGGCTCGCCTCCTTTTGACATTAAACACCTTCTTGCTGAGGTAATTTATTACATTTGTCCCTTCATCCGATGTGATTTTTGCTCCTGAACCTAAAATTTGTTATTTTGCTTTTGACAGGCTTCTACCGTTGCTCAATGTTATCCGCCGACACCCGAAAGTGGAGAAGCTCCGGAAGACAACGACGCATCCGAAGAAACTGAGGATGACCGGAATGTTCTTGAAGACAATGACGCTTTAGGTGATACGTCCCTGAAGATGACGCACTTGTCAAGTCCATGCATGTAGGAAGATTAATGAAGCAGCGGAGTCTATTCCCAGCGGACGAGATGATGATGATGCTGATGCAATCCTGTCTCCTGCACCTTCCTGAGAGACTTTGGCTCCTCGGGTCACAAAAAGGACATCAAGACTCTTTGCAGAAGAGGATGACTTGGAGTTAATTTCGTAAGTTTCCTTTATTTCTTTTTGCTTCCGCTTAGCTTCTTTCAATTTTACTAAATATTCGTTTCCGCTTTGCCCAATTCTGAAGATGATGACGACGTCCCTCTTTCAAAGAGGGCTAAAGTAATTTTCAACAAGTCAGAGTCTTCAAACAAATTGATGCCTTCGACTGTCGGAAGCGATCATGTCGTCATTCCTCCGCTAAGAATAGTTGTGGCCAAGGTAAAAGTTTCGACAGTTAATCCTTCGGCAAGCGCCTCCGCTCCTTCATCTTCGAGTGATCATGTAAGCATTTCCTTTTTAGTATCCAGTGTAGTATCCCTCAGCCCCCGAGCCGATGATTGACTTTTGGAAAAGTCAAGCGTAGGTTAAGATCTGCCTGTTGTATAACTTGACGTAATCCTTTGATTCCTTTGTTGCAGCCAATTTATGCCATAGTTGATGATGTGGTAGATTTTTCTGATCAATTCATTCGACTAGAATCTGAAAACGCCCAACTTCGAAGCCTGCTGAAACTCCAGCCGATCAGGCGTCAGAGGCTAAAAAGTTAGTAGTCGAGGTTCAAACTAAAAATGCACGCCTGAAGGATGAACTGAAGAGGGTGAAGGAGGAGCAAGGAACAAGACATGAGACTTTCGTTGAAGCTGATGAGAAGGAAGGTGCCCTCCGCGAGTCCATTGAAACCTTGTTAAGTAAGATTTCTTCATGCTTGCATATTCTTTTTTCCAAATACTTTATTGCTGTAATGAATTGTTTCTCCATGATATTTTAGTTACTGCCGACATGCTTGTTGATCGTATAAGAAAACTTCGAACGGACTCCATGTCGGATGCCCTTTCATTTGCAACTGATTCCAGCAACCAGATCCAAGATCTCTTTTAGAAGACCAAAGGTGCTTTGTCGAGGTTGTTCTCGATGATGTTCCCAAAGCTAGACCAGAACAAGACTCTTGGAGAAATGGTGGATACTTTCTTCATCGACTTCTCTGACGCTATTGAGGTATTGAAGCGACGTTCTCGTCTTTACGGAGCAGTCCTAACCTTTCAACTTTTGATGGGGCATGGACTTGGTTCTGATCTGGAGAAGCTATCCAAAGTGCTACCAAAGGATGCCAATGATTGTCTCGTCGACCTTGAGCCCTTCAAGCAACCCTCATTGTTGTGTGCTAACCAGCTTCTTAAATTAGTTGATGAAGAATAAAAAAGAAAACTGCATCTGAAGCTGCACCAAGTTCATCGACACAGTCTTGATCAAGCTAGGCCTCGCTAACTTTTAATTGTACCTCGAACACTTTCGACCCTTTATTTTGCAATGAATTAAGTTGACTCTGTTGTTGGCTCTTTAACCTTGTAATGAAATGCTTTGCTAGCTCCCGGTGGGAGTTTTCTGCATTCAATATCCTTCCCTATGATGATTTTCTGAGGATACATATTAAATATTTTTGTTACACACTCCTTTGACTTATTCTCAAGTCGAGAGTCCTTTGCATTCTTCTGCTATCGATGAATCGGAACTTGTGCGTCGCATGCACGATCAAATTTCTCGACTGGATAAAGATATGACTGTTCTTCATACTATGGTAGCATTGGTGAAGAAGAAAGTGAAATTGTTGCCGCAGTCGAACAACACGCTTTAGATCGTCTTCGAGTGGCTGCCGAGAGCCTTAGGTGTAAGCAGTAAACCACCTATTTTTGTTTTATTGGTATTTCTGTAAATGATCTTCTGCTGACTTACTTTTTGTCTTCAAAAAGTTGTTGTTTCTGGTGAATCAGAAGAAAATAAGAGGATTCACGAAAAGATTGCAATGATGATTGACATCTCTCACCCGAAGTGTGAATTATGGTCAAATAGATCAAAGGTTGTAATTGTGGCGAAATTCGAGTATCGAACTGAGAAAGTCCATTATTACTTTGATAAGTACCATGCTCATCTAACCATGGTATGGAAGACCATGTTTCCTTTAGATCTAGCACCAAAAACTTTGTCAGCTTTGTTCAATCGATTCAAGACTCGAGTCAGAATTCAATCTTTGGTACGTAAAGAACTTCTTGCTGGAGCCGAGCTTGCTCTTGCTTCTGTTTTAGCATGTCACCCGCCCTTGGATTTAGAATCCATAGCCAATGCTCAAGTGAGATTAGATCAATACTACCCCATTGATGTGGGCATTACCCTTCGGGTAACTAGTCTTGTGCTACCTCTTACGACCCAACCAGGGGCCCATGAAGGATATCCATCGACCAAGGTGAGCCGATACGTTAATTCCAAGAAAGGAGTCTTGGAAAGCAAGGCAAGAAGATGAAGAAGGCACAGAAATATTAGACATAGGACTCTTTGTAACCTAGTCGTACTCAAACAAGCCTCTCGAGACCTGGCTCCCAATATAAAGGCAATGAGAGGGCATGCCGAGACACAATCATAGTAGCCATAACCACCGCAAGTCTAGAGCTAGGTCATCGCAAAACTTAGCTTCTTGACGAGATCATAGCTGAAACCTTCGGCACCCCATTGTAACCTGATATTTCAGTAATCAACATCAGAAAGGCAGGACGTAAGGGTTTTACCTGATCGAGGGCCCCGAACCTGGGTAAATTGCGCTCCCCGCTTGTTTGATAACCGATGTCTCGTGTCAGCCTACAAGATTCCATCTACCCTAAGCCCCAAACGGAGGGCATTGCCAGGGAGTACCCTCGACACCCATAGCTAGGCATCCTGCTCATATTATTATTTCTAGGATGGAGGCAGGTACCGATAGAGATTTGAAGAATCAAGAGGATGAAGGGACCTCGTTATGATAGAATTTTCAAGTTTTCTTGCGTATAGTGCGCTTTTGTAAGGAATCACTCCTTTTTAAGATGACCTTGCGTTGCAAGGAGTAGTATTTGATGTTCTTTGTTTAACATCTTTGTGAATCGATGAACCGTAATTCCAGCCGAAATATTGTTATTTTGTCGAAGGCAACTGAGTGATCAGGTCAGTTTGCTCACTCGAAGACCCTGTAGTAATCGCCATTTTTGCAGAGTCGTATGTACGTTTGTAAGAGCCGCACCCTTCGAATAAACGAGGGAATTATGCTTTTTTTTTGCTTCGTAACACGGTGCACCGGTATGATCCTTTCGTATGTCGTATTGTTTCCACGAACTGCAGCACTCGCATTTTTATTTGAGGCTTTGATGTTTATTTTTGATAAGAACTTATTATTGCTGAAAAACCATGTTACGTTGATAACCATAGATCCCGATAGGAGTAGTAGTTAATAACAACATTTTAATGATTCTTGCAGCTCCCGAGTATTGCCAGGTAAGCTATGACACGTTGTTTAACTGGAGTTCCCGATGGGAGTAGTAGTCGATGTAAAAGATTCCAAACATTTGTTCGGGTGAAGAGGTAATCATATAAGTAGAAAGTTTCATGATACGTAACTAGCTAAGAAGCCTCATAATGCGAAGAAAGAAGAGAAAAAAGGTCGAGTTCTGTGCATAAAATCGTCGCAAGTGTGCGACTCCGTTCCATGGGTTCTTAACATCTTTTCCCGAACTAGGATTCTTGAGGAGATAAGCTCCTCCTGTTATAACTTCACTGATGGTAAACGGTCATTCCCATGGAGATTCAAGTTTCAGGGTTCTGTCCTGCTTCAGTCATAGTACTAGATCACCAACGCTGAAACTTCGAGTGCGGATCCTTCGGCTGTGGTAATTCCGTATCGCCTGCTGATATACAACTGATCTTGCTAAGGCGATGTCTCGAGATTCATCAAGAAGATCTATAGCATCTTGCAGTGCTTGAACAGAGGCTGTCCCTTCATATGCGGCCACCCAAGGTTCTTCGAATCGAACGCCAGTAGGTAGAACAGCTTCGGCTCCATAGACAAGGAAGAAGGGAGTATATTGCGTTGACCTGTTTGGTGTAGTCCGCAAACTCCAAAGTACTGATGATAATTCTTCGACCCAAACTCCAGCTGCATCTGTAAGGCGCTTCTTAATGCCATCACATATTAAGCCGTTGATCCTTTCTACTTGCCCATTGGTTTGAGGATGTGCAACTGAAGCAAATTTGAGTTTGATACCTTTGCTGTTGCAGAATTGATGGAATTCTTCAGAATCAAAATTGGTTTCGTTGTCTGTAATGATGCTATGAGGCACACCAAAACGACAAGTTATTGCTTTGAAAAATTTAACAACGGTTTTGGCTGTCTGATTGGTGACTGGTATGGCTTCAATCCATTTTGTAAATTTATCAACTGCCACTAATGGGTAAGTATGGCCTCCGGGTGATGACCTCGGCAGTGGACCAACTTGATCTAGTCCCCATTGCGCAAAGGGCCAGGCCAAAGGTATTGTCATTAGATCTGTGGCAGGTGTATGTGGCTTTGGTGCAAAACGTTGACAAGGGTCACACTTCCGGACTAGGTATCTTGCATCGGCTGCTGCTGTTGGCCAATAAAACCCAACTCTGAAAGCTTTAGCCACAAGTGCTCTACTGCTTGCATGATGGCCACATGTCCCTTCATGTATTTCTCGCAATAGAGCCTTTCCATCGTTGATGGCGGTGCACCGTTGAAAGATGCCAGAGATGCTTCGTTTATAAAGGTCACCATCCACTATGGTAAAAGCTTTAGATCGTTGCACGATGCATCTAGCTTCTGTTGGACTGTCTGGTAACCGTTGATACGTCTCCGACGTATCGATAATTTCTTATGTTCCATGCCACATTATTGATGATACCTACATGTTTTATGCACACTTTATGTCATATTCGTGCATTTTCTGGAACTAACCTATTAACAAGATGCCGAAGTGCCGATTCTTTGTTTTCTGCTGCTTTTGGTTTCGAAATCCTAGTAACGAAATATTCTCGGAATCGGACGAAATCAAGACCCGGGTTCCTATTTTCACCGGAAGCATCCGGAACACCCGAGAAGGACCGGAGGGGGCCACAGGCCACCCGGACCATAGGCCGGCGCGGCCCAGGCCCTGGCCGCGCCGCCCTATGGTGTGGCCACCCCTTCGACCCTCTGCGCCGCCTCTTCGCCTATATAAAGCCTCTGTCGCGAAAACCCTGATGCGAAGAACCACGATACGGAAAACCTTCCAGAGCCGCCGCCATCGCGAAGCCAAGATCTGGGGGACAGGAGTCTCTGTTCCGGCACCCTGCCGGAGCGGGGAAGTGCGCCCGGAAGGCTTCTCCAGCGACACCGCTGCCATCTCCACCGCCATCTTCGGCACCGCTGCTGCTCCCATGAGGAGGGAGTAGTTCTCCATCGAGGCTCGGGGCTGTACCGGTAGCTATGTGGTTCATCTCTCTCCTATGTGCTTCAATACAATAATCTCATGAGCTGCCTTACGTGATTGAGATTCATATGATGATGCTTGTAATCTAGATGTCACTATGCTAGTCAAGTGAGTTTTACTTATGTGATCTCCGGAGACTCCTTGTCCCACGTGTGTAAAGGTGACGAGTGTGTGCACCGTGTGGGTCTCTTAGGCTATATTTCACGGAATACTTACTCACTGTTATGAATGGCGTAGTGAAGTGCTTATTTATATCTCTTTATGATTGCAATATGTTTTGTATCACAATTTATCTATGTGCTACTCTAGTAATGTGTTATTAAAGTAGTTTTATTCCTCCTGCACGTGTGTAAAGGTGACAGTGTGTGCACCGTGTTAGTACTTGGTTTATGCTATGATCATGATCTCTTGTAGATTGCGAAGTTAACTATTGCTATGATAATATTGATGTGATCTATTCCTCCTACATATGCATGAAGGTGACAGTGTGCATGCTATGCTAGTACACGGTTTAGTCTTTTGATCTATCTTACACTAAAGGTTACTAAAATATGAGCATTATTGTGGAGCTTGTTAACTCCGGCATTGAGGGTTCGTGTAATCCTGCGCAATGTGTTCATCATCCAACAAGAGTGTAGAGTATGCATTTATCTATTCTGTTATGTGATCAATGTTGAGAGTGTCCACTAGTGAAAGTCTAATCCCTAGGCCTTGTTCCTAAATACTGCTATCGCTGCTTGTTTCTTGTTTCATTGCGTTACTACTGCTGCGTTACTACTGCTTGTTTACTCGTCCTGGGCAAATCACTTTTACAGTGCCGTTGCTACTACTTATTCATACCACCTGTATTTCACTATCTCTTCGCCGAACTAGTGCACCTATTGGGTGTGTTGGGGACACAAGAGACTTCTTGCTTTGTGGTTGCGGGGTTGCATGAGAGGGATATCTTTGACCTCTTCCTCCCCGAGATCGATAAACCTTGGGTGATCCACTTAAGGGAAACTTGCTGCTGTTCTACAAACCTCTGCTCTTGGAGGCCCAACACTGTCTACAAGAATAGAAGCTCCCGTAGACATCAAGCACTTTTCTGGCGCCGTATCCGGGGAGGAAAGGTAAACGGCACTCACACACCGGCAACCCCGGCAACTAGCCACTTTTCTGGCGTCGTTGCCGGGGAGGAAATGTAAAAAGGCACTCATACTCCGGTTCCAGGTAACAGTACTTTTCTGGCGCCATTGTGTTTGTGCTCGAAGCTATTTCCTTTAGATCCTGCAATTGCATCTTTTTGTTTCTTGTTTACACTAGTTTGGCATAATGGACAACAATGAGCTTCTTATTCTATTTCCTGATTTAAAACATGGATTGTTTGATGCGAAAATTAAAAAACCTATGAAATCTTATTTGCATGCTGGTAGTAATATTAGTATGAACGCTTTGAACACCATTGTTGATAATGATATAGAAAGTTCTAAGCTTGGGGAAGCTGGTTTTCATGATCTTTTTAGTCCCCCAAGCATTGAGGAGAAAATTTTCTTTGATGATACTTTGCCTCCTATTTACGATGATTATAATGATAGTGGTCTTTTGGTGCCACTTACTGCGGAGAGCAAATTTTGTTGTGATTATACTATGCCTCCTACACTTGATAATGATAGCTACTTTGTTGAATTTGCTCCCACTACAACTAATAAAATTGATTATGCCTATGTGGAGAGTAATAATTTTATGCATGAGACTCATGATAAGAATGCTTTATGTGATAGTTATATTGTTGAGTTTGCTCATGATGCTACTGAAATTTATTATGAGAGAGGAAAATATGGTTGTAGAAATTTTCATGTTACTAAAATGCCTCTCTATGTGCTGAAATTTTTGAAGCTACACTTGTTTTATCTTCCTATGCTTGTTACTTTGCTCTTCATGAACTTGTTTATTTACAAGATTCCTATGCATAGGAAGCATGTTAGACTTAAAGTTGTTTTGAATTTGCCTTTTGATGCTCTCTTTTGTTTTAACTACTATTTCTTGCGAGTGCATCATTAAAACTGCTGAGCCCATCTTAATGGCTATAAAGAAAGAACTTCTTGGGAGATAACCCATGTGTTATTTTGCTACAGTACTTTGTTTTATATTTGTGTCTTGGAAGTTGTTTACTACTGTAGCAACCTCTCCTTATCATGTTTTTGTGCCAAGTAAAATCTCTATGGTAAAGTTGATGCTAGATTTGGATTGCTGCGCAGAAACAGCATTGCTGTCTGTCACGAATCTGGGTCTAATTCTCTGTAGGTAACTCAGAAAATTATGCCAATTTATGTGAGTGATCCTCAGATATGTACGCAACTTTCATTAGTGTTGAGTTTTTCCATTTGAGCAAGTCTGGTGCCATTTTAAAATTCGTCTTTACGGACTGTTCTGTTTTTGACAGATTCTGCCTTTTATTTCGCATTGCTTCTTTCGCTGTGTTGGGTGGATTTCTTTGTTCCATTACCTTCCAGTAGCTTTGAGCAATGTCCAGAAGTGTTAAGAATGATTGTGTCACCTCTGAACATGTGAGTTTTTTATTATGCACTAACCCTCTAATGAGTTTGCTTAAAGTTTGGTGTGGAAGAAGTTTTCAAGGGTCAAGAGAGGAGGATGATATACTATGATCAAGGAGAGTGAAAGCTCTAAGCTTGGGGATGCCCCGGTGGTTCACCCCTGCATATTTCAAGAAGACTCAAGCGTCTAAGCTTGGGGATGCCCAAGGCATCCCCTTCTTCATCGACAACATTATCAGGTTCCTCCCCTGAAACTATATTTTTATTCTGTCACATCTTATGTACTTTACTTGGAGCGTCTGTTTGTTTGTTTCTATTTTTGTTTGTGTTTGAATAAATTGGATTACATCATGCTTGTGTGGGAGAGAGACACGCTCCGCTGGTTCATATGAACACATGTGTTCTTAGCTCATAATATTCATGGCGAAGTTTCCTCTTCGTTAAATTGTTATATGGTTGGAATTGGAAAATGATACATGTAGTAATTTGCTATAATGTCTTGGGTAATGTGATACTTGGCAATTTTTGTGCTCATGTTTAAGCTCTTGCATCATATACTTTGCACCCATTAATGAAGAAATACATAGAGCATGCTAAAATTTGGTTTGCATAATTGGTCTCTCTAAGGTCTAGATAATTTCTAGTAAGGTGTTTGAACAACAAGGAAGACGATGTATAGTCTTATAATCCTTGTAATATGTCTTTTATGTGAGTTTTGTTGTACCGTTCATCCTTGTGTTTGTTTCAAATAACCTTGCTAGCCTAAACCTTGTATCGAGAGGGAATACTTCTCATGCATCCAAAATACTTGAGCCAACCACTATGCCATTTGTGTCCACCAAACCTACCTACTACATGGTATTTCTCCGCCATTCCAAAGTAAATTGCTTGAGTGCTACCTTTAAATAATTCAAAATTTATCACCTCTTATTTGTGTCAATGTTTTATAGCTCATGAGGAAGTATGTGGTGTTTATCTTTCGATCTTGTCATTTACTTCGGACAGACTTTCACCAATGGACTAGTGGCTCATCCGCTTATCCAATAATTTTGCAAAAAGAGCTGGCAATGGGGTTCCCAGCCCGATTAATTAACTTGCATTAATAATTCTCTTCACATGTTTTGCTACGATTCATCAGTAAGCAACTTAATTTTGCAAATAGACACTCCTTCATGGTATGTGATTGTTGGAAGGCACCCGAGGATTCGGTTAGCCATGGCTTGTGTAAGCAAAAGGTTGGAAGGAGTGTCATCCATAAATAAAGAAAAACTAAACTAAAGTACATGTGTAAACAAAAGAGAACAGGGATGATCTACCTTCGTCGGTAGAGATAACGTCCTTCATGGGAGCCGCTCTTGAAAGTCTGGTTGATAAGGTAGTTAGAGTGCCCACTACCATTCGTTGACAACAACAAACACCTCTCAAAATTTTACTTTTATGCTCTCTTTATGTTTTCAAAACCAAAGCTCTAGCACAAATATAGCAATCGATGATTTCCTCTTTGAAGGACCATTCTCTTTTACTTTTATGTTGAGTCAGTTCACCTATTTCTCTCCACCTCAAGAAGCAAACACTTGTGTGAACTGTGCATTGATTCCTACATACTTGCATATTGTACTTGTTATATTACTCTATGTTGACAATTATCCATGAGATATACTTGTTACAAGTTGAAAGCAACCGCTGAAACTTAATCTTCCTTTGTGTTGCTTCAATGCCTTTACTTTGATTTATTGCTTTATGATTTAACTCTTATGCAAGACTTATTAATACTTGTCTTGAAGTACTATTCATGAAAAGTCTTTGCTTTATGATTCACTTGTTTACTCATGTCATTACCATTGTTTTGATCGCCGCATCCACTACATATGTTTACAAATAGTATGATCAAGGTTATGATGGCATATCACTTCAGAAATTATCTTTGTTATCGTTTTACCCGCTCGGGACGAGCGAGAACTAAGCTTGGGGATGCTTGATACGTCTCCGACGTATCGATAATTTCTTATGTTCCATGCCACATTATTGATGATACCTACATGTTTTATGCACACTTTATGTCATATTCGTGCATTTTCCGGAACTAACCTATTAACAAGATGCCGAAGTGCCGAGTTCTTGTTTCTACGCTGCTTTTGGTTTCGAAATCCTAGTAACGAAATATTCTTGGAATCGGACGAAATCAAGACCCGAGGTTCCTATTTTCACCGGAAGCATCCGGAACACCCGAGAAGGACCGGAGGGGGCCACGGGCCACCCGGACCATAGGCCGGCGCGGCCCGGGCCCTGGCCGCGCCGCCCTATGGTGTGGCCACCCTTCGACCCTCTGCGCCGCCTCTTCGCCTATATAAAGCCTCCGTCGCGAAAACCACGATGCGAAGAACCACGATACGGAAAACCTTCCGGAGCCGCCGCCATCGCGAAGCCAAGATCCGGGGGACGGGAGTCTCTGTTCCGGCACCCTGCCGGAGCGGGGAAGTGCCCCGGAAGGCTTCTCCATCGACACCGCTGCCATCTCCACCGCCATCTTCAGCACCGCTGCTTGCTCCCATGAGGAGGGAGTAGTTCTCCATCGAGGCTCGGGGCTGTACCGGTAGCTATGTGGTTCATCTCTCTCCTATGTGCTTCAATACAATAATCTCATGAGCTGCCTTACATGATTGAGATTCATATGATGATGCTTGTAATCTAGATGTCAATATGCTAGTCAAGTGAGTTTTACTTATGTGATCTCCGGAGACTCCTTGTCCCACGTGTGTAAAGGTGACGAGTGTGTGCACCGTGTGGGTCTCTTAGGCTATATTTCACGAGAATACTTACTCACTGTTATGAATGGCGTAGTGAAGTGCTTATTTATATCTCTTTATGATTGCAATATGTTTTGTATCACAATTTATCTATGTGCTACTCTAGTAATGTGTTATTAAAGTAGTTTTATTCCTCCTGCACGTGTGTAAAGGTGACAGTGTGTGCACCGTGTTATTACTTGGTTTATGCTATGATCATGATCTCTTGTAGATTGCGAAGTTAACTATTGCTATGATAATATTGATGTGATCTATTCCTCCTACATATGCATGAAGGTGACGAGTGTGCATGCTATGCTAATACTTGGTTTAGTCTTTTGATCTATCTTACACTAAAGGTTACTAAAATATGAGCATTATTGTGGAGCTTGTTAACTCCGGCATTGAGGGTTCGTGTAATCCTACGCAATGTGTTCATCATCCAACAAGAGTGTAGAGTATGCATTTATCTATTCTGTTATGTGATCAATGTTGAGAGTGTCCACTAGTGAAAGTCTAATCCCTAGGCCTTGTTCCTAAATATCTGCTATCGCTGCTTGTTTACTTGTTTTACTGCGTTACTACTGCTGCGTTACTACTGCTTGTTTACTGTCCTGGGCAAAGCACTTTTCTGGTGCCGTTGCTACTACTTATTCATACCACCTGTATTTCACTATCTCTTCGCCTAACTAGTGCACCTATTGGGTGTGTTGGGGACACAAGAGACTTCTTGCTTTATGGTTGCAGGGTTGCATGAGAGGGATATCTTTGACCTCTTCCTCCCTGAGATCGATAAACCTTGGGTGATCCACTTAAGGGAAACTTGCTTGCTGTTCTACAAACCTCTGCTCTTGGAGGCCCAACACTGTCTACAAGAATAGAAGCTCCCGTAGACATCA
>NW_025901195.1:0-25899 GCF_022539505.1 Lolium rigidum | reverse complement strand
ACAACTTATCAGGTCACCTCTAGTGAAACTATATTTTTATTCCGTCACATCTTATGTACTTTACTTGAAGCGTCTGTGTGCTTTTATTTTCGTTTTGTTATTTTCATTCTCTGAATAAATTCATGCTTGTGTGGGAGAGATACACGCTCCGCTGTTGCATATGAACACTTGTGTTCTTCGTTTTACTTTAATATTCATGGCTATTTGGTTGAAAACAGAAAATGCTTCATGTGGTAATTGGTATATGGTCTTGAATAATTTGATACTTGGCAATTGTTGTGCTCATATAGATCATGTTTAAGCTCTTGCATCAGGTACTTTGCACCTATTAATGAAGAACTACATAGAGCTTGTTAAAATTTGGTTTGAATGATTGGTCTCTCTAGAGTCTAGATATTTTCTGGTTAAGGTGTTTGAACAACAAGGAAGACAGCGTAGAGTCTTATAATACTTACAATATGTTCATATGTGAGCTTTTCTGCACCTTTTATACTTGAGTTTGCTTCAAACAACCTTGCTAGCCAAAGCCTTGTATTGAGAGGGAATTCTTTTCGTGCATCCAAATCCTTGAGCCAAAAACTATGCTATTTGTGTCCACCATACCTACCTACTATGTGGTATTTCTTTGCCATTCCAAAGTAAATTACTTGAGTGCTACCTTTAAAATTCTATTCTTTGCCTTTACAATATATAGCTCATGGGAAAATAGCCTTAAAAACTATTGTGGTGAAGAATATGTAGCTATGTATCTTATTTCTTATAAGTTGCTTGTTGAGCGGTAACCATGTTTCTAGGGACGCCATCAACTTTTACACCTTTGTTGAATATCATGTGAGTTGCTATGCATGTTCGTCTTGTCTGAAGTAAGGGAGATTTTCATGATCAAATGGTTTGAGTATGCATATTGTTAGAGAAGAACATTGGGCCGCTAACTAAAGCCATGAATCATGGTGGAAGTTTCAGTTTGGCCAATTAATCCACAATCTCTTATGAGAATATTATCTGTTGTTGAATGCTTATGCATTAAAAGAGGAGTCCATTATCTGTTGTCTATGTTGTCCCGGTATGGATGTCTATGTTGAGAATAATCAAAAACGAGAAATCAAATGTGATCTTTCTCCTTAGACCTTTGTACATGCGGCATAGAGGTACCCCTTTGTGACACTTGGTTGAAACATATGCTATGCAATGATAATCCATGTTAATCCAAGCTAATTAGGACAAGGTGCGAGCACTATTGGTAATCTATGCATGAGGCTTGCAACTTATAGGATATCTTATACATAACACACATGATTTATTACTACCGTTGACACAATTGTTTCTATGTTTTCAAAATGAAAAGCTCTAGCACAAAAATAGTAATCCATGCTTCCCTCTGCGAAGGGCCTATCTTCTATCTTAGAAGCAAACACTTGTATCAACTGTGTGCATTGATTCTTACATGTTTACCTATTGCACTTGTTATATTACTTTATGTTGACAACTATCCATGAGATATACATGTTACAAGTTGAAAGCAATTGCTGAAACTTAATCATCCTTTGTGTTGCTTCAATGCCTTCTACTAAGAATTTATTGCTTTATGAGTAACTCTTATGCAAGTCTTATTGATGCTTATCTTGAAAGTATTATTCATGAAAAGTCTTTGCTATATGATTCATTTGTTTACTCATTGTCTTTACCATTGCTTCGAATCGCTGCATTCATCTCATACGCTTTACAATAGTATGATCAAGATTATGTAAGTAGCATGTCACTACAGAAATTATTCTTTTTATCGTTTACCTACTCGAGGACGAGTAGGAACTAAGCTTGGGGATGCTGATACGTCTCCAACGTATCTATAATTTCTGATGTTACATGCTTGTTTTATGACAATACCTACATGTTTTTTACACTTTATATCGTTTTGATGCGTTTTCCGGAACTAACCTATTGACGAGATGCCGAAAGGCCGATTCTTTGTTTTCTGCTGTTTTTGGTTTCGAAATCCTACAAAGGAAATATTCTCGGAATCGGACGAAATCAACGCCCAGAACCTTATTTTTCCCGGAAGCTTCCAGAGAGCCCGAGAGGGACCAGAGGGGAGCCCTGGGGGCCCCACACGTGGTGGCGGCGCGGCCCAGGGGGGGCGCGCCCCCTAGTGTGTGGGACCCCCGTGGCCCCTCCGACTCCGCCTCTTTGCCTATTTAAGCTGTCCTGACCTAAATCTTCGACACGGATTGACGAAACACCAGAAAACCTTCCAGAGCCGCCGCCATCGCGAAGCCAAGATTCGGGGGACATAAGTCTCTGTTCCGGCACGCCGCCGGGACGGGGAAGTGCCCCCGGAAGGCATCTCCATCGACACCACCGCCATCTTCATCGACGCTGCTGTCTCCTATGATGAGGAGGGAGTAGTTCTCCCCCGAGGCTAAGGGTTGTACCGTAGCTATGTGGTTCATCTCTCTCTCCCATGTGATCTTTATGTGATCGTGAGCTTTGTGATCTAGTTGAATATCATCTATGTGCTACTCTAGTGATGTTATTAAAGTATTATATTCCTCCTTCATGATGTAATGGTGACAGTGTGTGCATCATGTAGTACTTGGCGTAGGTTATGATTGTAATCTCTTGTAGATTATGAAGTTAATTATTACTATGATAGTATTGATGCGATCTATTCCCCCTTTCATAGCCTGATGGTGACAGTGTGCATGCTATGTTAGTACTCGGTATAATTGCAATGGTCTATCATGCACTCTAAGGTTATTTAAATATGAACATCGAATGTTGTGGAGCTTGTTAACTCCGGCATTGAGGTGCTCTTGTAGCCCTACACAATGAATGGTGTTTGTCATCCAACAAGAGAGTGTAGAGAAAGTAGTATTTGTTTATTCAGTTATGTGATCAATGTTGAGAGTGTCCACTAGTGAAAGTATGATCCCTAGGCCTTGTTTACACCACAGAGAATTGCCTCCCACGCCAGCAAGCTATTTTCTGGCACCGTTTATTTACTGTTCTGCTACATGTTTGTTTACTGCATCTTTACTTCCTGCAATATTACCACCATCTATACCACTTGTGTTTTACTATCTCTTCGCCGAACTAGTGCACCTATACATCTGACAAGTGTATTGGGTGTGTTGGGGACACAAGAGACTTCTTGTATCGTGATTGCGGGGTTGCTTGAGAGGGATATCTTTGTCCTCTACCTCCCCGAGTTCGATAAACCTTGGGTGATTCACTTAAGGGAAACTTGCTGCTGTTCTACAAACCTCTGCTCTTGGAGGCCCAACACTGTCTACAGGAATAGAAGCGTGCGTAGACATCAAGACATCATATGGAACATGATCAGAGGTGATATGATGATGAATAACAATCTGAACATAAACCTTGGTTCAATGGTTTCACTCAATAGCATCAATAACAAGGAGTAATCAATACCGGGAGAGTTTCCCCTATGAAATAATCAAGATTCAACCCTAGATGTTACAGCGGTGACGAGGTGCAGCGGTGGAGATGACGGTGACGGTGTTGGAGATGATGGTGATGATGATCCCAATGAAGTCCAGCTCGATGGCGGTGACGATGGCGTCGATTTCCCCCTCCAGGAGGGAATTTCCCCGGCGGATTTCAGCCTGTCGGAGAGCTCTTTTCTCTCTGGTGTTTTCCGCCCCGCAGAGGCGGCTGTGTCTCCTCTCGATTATCCTCTGTACCTTAGATTTTCGGGTAGATGAAGTACGCGAAAGAGAGGCGGCCGAGGGGGGCTGTGGGCCCCCTCCCCACAAGGCGGCGTGGCCAGGGTGGAGCCCGCGCCGGCCTATGGGGGTGCCCATGGCGGCCCTCCTCGGCCCCTCCTTTTGGCTGGCTCCTTCTTATGGAGAAATAAGACCTTCGGTGTAATTTCCGTCAGTTGTTGATCTTCAGAAATATTGCATTCTGACGGTGATTTTTCCAGCAGAATCCTGACTCCGGTGAGTGATTCTCCAATAATCATGAAACATGCAAAATAGGTGAAATAACATAAGTATCATCTCTAAATATGAAATATATCAATGAATAACAATAAATTATGATATAAAATAGTGATGCAAAATGGACGTATCAACTCCCCCCAAGCTTAGACTTCGCTTGTCCCCAAGCGAAGCTGAACTCAGTAAACAAGACCACATGTTTATGGAGTGAAGAGTCGATAAATAAAATACGGACAAGAAGCATCACATTAATTCACACAAGACATTCTAGTGAACAACTTCCTCATATAATTCAACTTGAAACAAGTAGAAGGAAATCACAAATAAAGGTGCATAGGAAATCATAGTTGGTAATGGAAAACTTCGTTCTTGGTCAAAGAACAATTACCAGATTATACTTATCTGTCGAGCAGCGCTCTTATATTAAAGCTTAGACGGCAAAACTTGCATACTCAATCATAATAATCTCCTCATAATCATTGATAACTTTCAAAGATATATTCATTCGGATAAAACTTGTACTAAACAAGGAAGAATAAAAAGCATGATTAAATAGATCACAATATAAATGGTTGGATCACAACAACTCAATTGCTTGCTTAGGATAGAGGGAAATAGGTTTACTGACTCAACATAAAGCAAAAGATAGGCCCTTCGCAGAGGAAGCGGGGATTAAATCATGTGCTAGAGCTTTTTAAGTTTTGAAATCATATAGAGAGCATAAAAGTAAAGCTTGAGAGGTGTTTGTTGTTGTCAATGAATGGTAGTGGGTACTCTAACCCCCTTGCCAAACAGACTTCCAAAGAGCGGCTCCCATGAAGGACGTTATCTCTACCAGCAAGGTAGATCATCCCTCTTCTCTTTTGTTTACACATGTACTTTAGTTTATTTAAGGATGACACTCCTCCCAACCTTTGCTTTCACAAGCCATGGCTAACCGAATCCTCGGGTGCCTTCCAACATTTCACATACCATAGAGGAGTGTCTATTGCAAAATTAAGTTGCTTACTGATGAATCAGGGCAAAACATGTGAAGAGAATTATTAATGAAAGTTAATTAATTGGGGTTGGGAACCCCGTTGCCGACTCTTTTTGCAAAATTATTGGATAAGTGGATGAAGCCACTAGTCCATTAGTGAAAGCTGCCCAACAAGATTGAAAGGTAAAACACCACATACTTCCTCATGAGCTATAAAACATTGACACAAATAAGGGATGATAACTTTTGAATTGTTTAAAGGTAGCACATGAAGTATTTACTTGGAATGGCAGGGAAATACCACATAGTAGGTAGTTATGGTGGACACCGATGGCATAGGTTTGGTTTAAGGGTTTGGATGCACGAGAAGCATTCCCTCTCGGTACTGAGTCTTTGGCTAGCAAGGTTGGTTACCAAGCATAAGAGTTGAGGGAAACAAACAAATATACATGTGATAGAAACAATCATGCATCTTTCTTGTAAGCACAAATAGTTTTAACTTCAGAATACTAAGCTCATAGCTAACAAGAAAGAAAGATAATGAAATAACATATCTACATGTATTTCCTCTTTTCTACTTAAACTCAAAGTGTTGTTGCTATTGACCAATGCTAAGTTTGCCAAAACCAAATAGATTTACTCAATGCTCCCAAAGTGATACCAATACTAACAACAAGATCAATCATATAATAGAGATTGCAAACTAAAATAAGGTGTGCAATATGTAAATGATAAAACTTCTCATTAATATTCCATAACGATAACTCACACCAAGGGATACATAGATAACCAACTAAAGAGAGATACCTCCACACTGCAACCATCTTATATGATAACTTCCCTACTTATGATATGACACTACTTGATAGTAAAAAGGTAAAAGATAGTGATGATGTGATACCGTGGCACTCCCCCCAAGCTTGGAACAAACCAAGGGGGTGCCAATACCAATGATGAATTACTCCTTCGGTGGTGGTGAATTCTTCCCATCACCAGACTTCCAAGGAAGAGGCTCTCCATCAACAAACGACATCTTGGTTTCCGGAATCCTGAAACTACCAGCATAGCTTATGTGTTTAAACCCGTTTTCATACTCACAGTTTTGATTCTGAACATCATAGAGTTGAGCTTGGAGTTTGTTGGTAGTGTCGTGAAGCGAGAGGATATCGTCCCACAGCTTTGCAGTCTCCTTCTTGTGTCCATCAATAAGCCAGACACAATTGTGTGGAAGATGTCCACTTCACGCTCAGTCATCTTCTTGTAGTTGAAGACCTCTTGTTCTACTTTCTCCATCCTGTCCTCCAAACTTCCTTCTCCTTTAGGACCCTGGACATCTTCAATCTGCAACTCTCCATCTACGAGCAGCAATTCCTTGGGGTGCATCTTCAGCTCGTTCATGTACGGGTTGAAGACGCCTCAAAGAAGCTGTCCTTCGGAGTTCCCGACGAAGACATGCGGCTCTAGATCCGAAGCAGATCCGGCGAGAAAACAGCTCGAAACAAAACACGACGAGAAAACGATATACAGACCTCCAGGTGTCCGGGAGATTATATAGCAAAAATTTTCACGACAGAAGGAAAGTACCAGGTCGAACCAGAGTTGGAGAGGGGCTCCGAGGGGCCGTCCTCATAGGGCGGCGCGGCCAGGGTGGGGCCCGCGCCGGCCTATGGGGGCACGCCCTCGTGTGTCTCCTCCTCTCTGTTTCGATCTCGTAATTTTTCATATTTTCCAAAAATAGCAAAAACATTGTTCGGAAAGTTAAACGCAGACTTTTTATTACCGTGAATCAGTTACCTATTCAAAGTCGAACTCTGCGAACTCGTCAATTTGACCTTTGATGAAAGCTTCCGGAGTCACCACTCGAATAACATCAACATCTTCATTATAAGAATCTCCAGAAATATAGTGCTTGAGCCTTTGTCCATTCACTACTTGTGTGGCATCACCTTTCAGAGAACCAATCTTAATTGCCCCTGAACGATACACCACAATGACATATGGTCCTTCCCATTTTGAAAGTAATTTCCCTGCAAAAAATCTGAGACGAGACCGATACAATAGGACTTTATCCCCAACATTAAATTCTCTTTTGATAATTCTTCTATCGTGCCATTTCTTAACTTTCTCCTTAAAAAGTTTAGCATTTTCATAAGCTTCACTTCTCCATTCATCTAGAGAACTCAATTGTAGCAATCTTTTCTTACCGGCAAGTTTAGGATTTTTATTTAGTTTTCTCACAGCCCAATAAGCTTTGTGCTCTAGTTCTAAAGGTAAATGACAAGCTTTCCCATAAACCATTTTATAAGGTGACATCCCCATAGAATTCTTATAAGCAGTTCTATAAGCCCATAGTGCTTCCTTCAATTTACTAGCCCATTTTTTTCTAGATTTATTAACAGTCTTTTGCAAGATAGATTTAATCTCTCTATTTGATAATTCTACTTGCCCACTAGTTTGAGAATGATAAGCGGAAGCAATCCTATGATTAATACCATATTTAGCAAGAGTTTTTCTAAAACCACCATGAATAAAATGAGAACCTCCATCAGTCATAAGATATCTAGGAACTCCAAATCTAGGAAAAATAATATCTAAAAGCATCTTAAAGAGGTCTCACCATCAGCACTTTTTGTGGGTATGGCTTCCACCCATTTATTAACATAATCAACAACGACAAGTATATGAGTGTTACCTTCCGAAGAAGGGAAAGGTCCCATGAAGTCAAACCCCCAACAATCGAATGGTTCAATAACAAGAGTATAATTCATATGCATTTCATTGCGTCTGGAGATATTACCAACCCTTTGACATTCATCACAAGATAAAATAAACTTTCTTGCATCTTTAAAGAGAGTTGGCCAATAGAAACCTGATTGTAGAACCTTTTGCGCGGTTCTATCTCCGGCGTGATGTCCTCCATAAACACTGCCATGACACTTACTCAATATCTCTTGTTGTTCATATTCGGGAACACATCTTCGCATAATACCATCCACTCCTTCTTTATATAAGTGTGGGTCATCCCAAAAATAATGCCTCAAGTCATAAAAGAATTTCCTCCTTTCGTTGAGCTGAAAAGGTCGGAGGCAAGTACTTGGAAACAATAAAGTTAGCATAATCAGCATACGAAGAACTATCTCGCGAGCTCACCTTTATTACAGCCAATTGTTCATTTGGAAAACTATCATTAACAGGAACAGGATCATAACCAATATTTTCCAATCTTGACAAATTATCAGCAACGGGATTATCAGCACCGTTCCTATCTATAATATGTAAATCAAATTCTTGCAAAATAAGCACCCATCTAAAAAGCCTTGGCTTACCATCTTTCTTTTCCATAAGGTATCTAATTGCAGCATGATCAGTATGAATTGTGACTTTTGAATCAACAATATAAGGTCTAAACTTGTCACAAGCAAAAACTACAGCTAATAATTCTTTTTCAGTTGTAGCATAATTTCTTTGAGCAACATCAAGAGTTTTACTAGCATAATGAATAACATTCAATTTTTTATCTACTCGCTGTCCAAGAACAGCACCTACAACAAAATCACTAGCATCACACATAATTTCAAAAGGTAAATTCCAATCAGGAGGTTCAACTACAGGAGCAATTGTTAAGGCTTTCTTTAGAGTTTCAAAAGCTTCCTTACAATCATCATCAAAAACAAAAGGTACATCTTTTTGAAGAAGATTAGTAAGAGGCTTTGAAATCTTAGAGAAATCTTTAATAAATCTCCTATAAAACCCAAGCATGACCAAGAACACTACGAATACCTTTAACATCCCTCGGATAGGGCATCTTCTCAATTGCTTCAACTTTAGCTCTATCAACTTCAATACCTCTCTCAGAAATTTTATGTCCCAATACAATTCCTTCATTAACCATAAAGTGGCATTTCTCACCAATGCGTTGGTCCGTTTTTTGTTACCCTTAAAGTTGTAAAAAATTACCCACCAATGCCACCCGTAAGTAAAAACGGTTCAGTTGTTTTGGTCAATCGCGTTCTCGTTCTCACGCGCGTGGACGTGTCCGCTTCGTCCCCCGCGTACCTCTGGGCTAGGAGTACGATAGCTACACGAAATCAACTACCACGCGGGATCAATAAAACCCACCTGTTTTGTTGTGTACCGTCGCGAAAAGCCGAATCGAATCGATTCTATTGCGATGCGCCGTCGCCGCAATTATACCGTAGCGAAACATCGATTCGATCTGGATTCTGGAAGCGGCACCTTGGGGAATCACACACCTCACGGACAAGAAGCGGCACCTTGGGGAATCGATCGCCTACTCGCCGATCCACCTCTCCTTGAACTGTGACTACCCAACGTGTGCGTCTCGGCCGGTTTGGCAGAAGAATTGCAAAAAACCCGTCTGTCCGCGATTCCGGGCTGCAGACTCCACGCCGCCGCTCAACTCAACCCATCGCACTATCGCAGCACTTGCTGCCACTCTTCCAGATGAGCAGTTGGGAAGGATCAAACCAGGACTATTGACAGATCAAGGATCGATACAGGCCCTGCTTTGTACGCGGATTGACAAGGCTCACCTAATAATTCTTCTCTTCCCGCCCCTTGCTGAGGAGATCAGGAGAGGAGAGCCTTGCCTCCGCCTTGCGCCCCTGCCGCTACGCCGGAGCGACCACCGGGTATGCCTTCGCCGATCACGTGGTCGACCAAATAACCATAGGAGAACGGTACCGCTCCCTAATGTCAAATCCCCCATCCTCAGCAAGGTCGTCGACTACAGAAACATGCACGCCGCCGCCGCAGGAACAAGCTCCGCCAACAACACCATGTCCGGCGAGTTGGACCTACACAGCTCTGACGATAGCTGATCAAAGTGAATCAGGCCACGCTGTACAACATGATCCTCTCTGAGTCTCGCGTTCCGCTGACTGTCTACTAATGACATGGCCCGCGGTGTCGTCCTAGCTAGCCGCCCTACTGGTGGAGGACGATGACCACGACAAGCACCTCCAACGGCAAAAGAGTTGTGGCTACACGGGTGTGCCTCCTGTGCTGCTCCGCGGCTGTCCGGTCGTGCCCCGTCCAAGTGCCGCGAAGTCTCCCTCTTCATGCTCGCCACGGCTTATGTGTTGCGATCCTCAAGTTCAACTCGTACCCACCTGCCCAGGCGTAGATCGAGCAACAGCAGGAGCTTCCTCCACCCCTCCACGGCAACATGGCGCAATTGCCTGGAACACACAGCTGCTCTACATGACTACATTGGAGCTCCAGTGGCACGATTGTATACCCTGGGATATTGCATATGGCCATGCGCGGCCTCTATTTCCAGTCTGAATATTCAGACTTTAGTTTTGGTGAGTTGACATACTTAATGTCAAGCATGCAATTGATATATGGCGGCAGCCAATCTCTTGAACTACAAACCATGGAGCTTAGTCTATAGTTGCAGGTAATCATGTACACGATGTTAAATATGAATGCTTTGTTTGATGAGTAGAGCAAATAAAAAGATAATGAAAAATTGAGCATTGAAACTGATAGTACATCAAGTAAAACATATTTGCATTGTTAATGCTTTAATTTTATGCACTTTTTATCCATTATATGGATTTTTTTGTTGTAGATTGTTGTGGTATATGGATTTTTTCATTACAAGAAGTTAGAAAAATATTGATCAGTGAAATATAGTGTGAAAATTAGAGACTTCATAAAAATATGGATACAAACGTAAGGGAATTTTTTTAGAGAGCACTGCAAGTGGACATATGTAAACGTACTATAAAACTTCTTTGTAAGCTTGCCTTGCTCGGAAACAAATCGGAACGAACGTGAAGCATCAAACAAAGAAACCTCCCATCAATTTTTTATGACCCAGGTTGGGAAGGGTGCTCGTGGGACTACTTTTGAGGCCCAAATCATATTCGCATATTTTTAGATTGGTTGTACATGTTCACTCTTAAGTTCTTCTTTGTAAACCTATGTCCGACATTGGCAACTATGCCCGGACAACTAAGGTATATGCGTAAAGTCTTTTCTCCCGGTGCAACGCACGGGTATATTTACTAGTTAACCATAAAGTGGCATTTCTCCCAGTTAAGAACAAGGTTAGTTTCTTCACATCTCTGGAAAATTTTGTCAAGGTTTTGCAAGCAATTATCAAAAGAATTTCCATAGACAGAAAAATCATCCATGAATACCTCTACAATCTTTTCACAAAAGCCATGAAAAATATCAGACATGCATCATTGAAAAGTAGCAGGAGCATTACATAAACCAAAAGGCATACGCCTATAAGCATAAGTTCCATAGGGACAAGTGAAAGTGGTTTTCTCTTGATTTTTAGTTTTAACAGCAATTTGTGAAAACCCAGAATAACCATCAAGAAAGCAAAAATGAGTATTTTTAGACAACCTTTCTAACATTTGATCAATAAAAGGTAAATGGTAATGATCTTTCTTAGTAACTTTATTAACTTTTCGATAATCAATGCACATTCTATACCCTACAACTACTCTTTGAGGGATGAGCTCATCATTATCATTAGGCACAACAGTTATTCCTCCTTTCTTAGGAACACAATGCACAGGACTAACCCATCTACTATCAACAATAGGATATATAATACCTGCTTCAAGAAGTTTTAATACCTCATTCCTTACCACATCCTCTTCCATGTTGATGGCATGTTGGCAAATAGAGGGAGAAATCCCCTTCAAATCATCAAGAGTGTAGCCAATAGCTCCTCGGTGTTTCTTCAATATTTCCAATAACCTTTCTTCCTCAAAATCTGAAAGCTTAGAACTAATAATAACATGATATATTTTCTTATCATCAATATGAGCATACTTAAGATTATCGGGCAACGGTTTTAAATCAAAAACAGGATCTTCCTTTGGTGGTGGTGTTGTACCTAGATCTTCAACCGACAAGTCATGTTTAAGAATAGGTTGACGAAGGAAAATTTCATCAAGCTCATTCCTTTCTTCCCTAAAGACTTCACTCTCACTATCCTCCAAATGTTGCTGCAAAGGATTATTAGGAGCAAGAGCAATAGATGCACACTTGTTCAACTCTAAAATCATTATTAGGCAGATCAGCTTTATAAGGAGTTTTGGCAAATTTAGAGAAATTAAACTCATAAGATTCACCAGCAAATTTAGTAACAATTTTCTCCTTCTTGCAATCTATAACAGCTCCACAAGTATTTAGAAAAGGTCTACCAAAAATAATAGGACAAGACTTACTAGCAGCAGAACCAAGTACCAAAAAGTCAGCAGGATATTTAATCTTACCACATAGAACTTCCACATCTCGAACAATACCAATAGGAGAGATAGTTTCTCTATTAGCTAGCCGAATAACCACATCAATATCTTCAAGTTCACAAGAACCAATTTCATGCATGATTTCCGTGTATAGCTCATAAGGAATGGCACTAATACTTGCACCAATGTCGCATAAACCATTATAACAATGATCACCAATTCTAACAGAGAGCATAGGAACACTGGCTTTCCTAGACTTATTAGGATGCGAAACAATATTAGAAGCATCTTCACAGAAAATGATATGACAATCTTCTACATTTTCAGTCACTGATACGTCTCCGACGTATCGATAATTTCTTATGTTCCATGCCACATTATTGATGATATCTACATGTTATATGCACACTTTATGTCATATTCGTGCATTTTCTGGAACTAACCTATTAACAAGATGCCGAAGTGCCAGTTCTCGTTTTCGCTGTTTTTGGTTTCAGAAATCCTAGTAACGAAATATTCTCGGAATTGGACGAAATCAACGCACAGGTTCCTATTTTGCCCGGAAGCATCCAGAACACCCGAGAGCCGCCAGAGGAGGGCCCTGTGGGCCCCAGACGACAGGGTGGCGCGGCCAGGGCCTGGGCCGCGCCCCCCTATGGTGTCACCGCCTCGTCGCCCCTCCGACTCCGCCTCTTCGCCTATATAAAGGTCCCAGACCTAAAACCTCGATACGGAAAAGCCACGGTACGAGAAACCTTCCAGAGCCGCCGCCATCGCGAAGCCAAGATCTGGGGGACAGGAGTCTCTGTTCCGGCACGCCGCCGGGACGGGGAAGTGCCCCGGAAGGCTTCTCCATCGACACCACCGCCATCTCCATCAACGCTGCTGTCTCCCATGAGGAGGGAGTAGTTCTCCATCGAGGCTCGGGGCTGTACCGGTAGCTATGTGGTTAATCTCTCTCCTATGTGCTTCAATACAATAATCTCATGAGCTGCCTTACATGATTGAGATTCATATGATGATGCTTGTAATCTAGATGTCATTATGCTAGTCAAGTGGGTTTTACTTATGTGATCTCCGGAGACTCCTTGTCCCACGTGTGTAAAGGTGACGAGTGTGTGCACCGTGTGGGTCTCTTAGGCTATATTTCACGAGAATACTTATTCACCTGTTATGAATGGCGTAGTGAAGTGCTTATTTATATCTCTTTATGATTGCAATGTGTTTTGTATCACAATTTATCCATGTGCTACTCTAGTGATGTTATTAAAGTAGTTTTATTCCTCCTGCACGGTGTAATGGTGACAGTGTGCATCCGTGTTAGTACTTGGCGTAGGCTATGATTATGATCTCTTGTAGATTATGAAGTTAACTATTGCTATGATGGTATTGATGTGATCTATTCCTCCTACATAGTGTGAAGGTGACGAGTGTGCATGATGTGTTAGTACTTGGTTTAGTCGTGTTGATCTTTCACGCACTCTAAGGTTATTTAAATATGAACATTGAATTGTGGAGCTTGTTAACTCCGGCATTGAGGGTTCGTGTAATCCTACGCAATGGTGTTCATCATCCAATAAAAGGGTGTAGAGTATGCATTTATCTATTCTGTTATGTGATTAAAGTTGAGAGTGTCCACTAGTGAAAGTCTAATCCCTAGGCCTTGTTCCTAAATACTGCTATCGCTGCTTGTTTACTTGTTTCTATTGCGTTACTACTGCTTGCGTTACTACTGCTCATACTTATTTATACCACCTGTATTTCACTATCTCTTCGCCGAACTAGTGCACCTATTAGGTGTGTTGGGGACACAAGAGACTTCTTGTTTTGTGGTTGCAGGGTTGCGTGAGAGGGATATCTTTGACCTCTTCCTCCCTGAGTTCGATAAACCTTGGGTGATCCACTTAAGGGAAACTTGCTTGCTGTTCTACAAACCTCTGCTCTTGGAGGCCCAACACTTGTCTACAAGAATAGAAGCTCCCGTAGACATCAAGCTATTTTCACGGCGCCGTTGCCGGGAGGAAAGGTAAAAGGTACTCACACTCCGGATCTCGGCTACTAAGCTATTTTCGCTGTTGTAAGTACTCAAAGCTATTTCCTTTAGATCCTGCAATTGCATCTTTTTGTTTCTTATTTACACTAGTTTGGCATAATGGACGACAATGAGCTTCTTATTCTATTTCCTGATTTAAGATGGATGGTTTGATGCGAAATTAAAAAACCTATGGAACCTTATTTGCATGCTGGTAGTAATATTAGTATGAACGCTTTGAACACCATTGTTGATAATGATATAGAAAATTCTAAGCTTGGGGAAGCTGGCTTTGATGAGCATGATATTTTTAGTCCCCCAAGCATTGAGGAGAAAATTTACTTTGATGATACTTTGCCTCCTATTTATGATGATTATAATGATAGTAGTCTTTTAGTACCGCCTGTTATGGAGGATAAATTTGATTATGATTACAATATGCCTCCTATATTTGATGATGAGAATAATAATGATAGTTACTTTGTTGAATTTGCTCCCACTATTACTAATAAAATTGATTATGCTTATGTGGAGAGTAATAATTTTATGCATGAGACTCATGATAAGAATGCTTTATGTGATAGTTATATTGTTGAGTTTGCTCATGTTGCTACTGAAAGTTATTATGAGAGAGGAAAATATGGTTGTAGAAATTTTCATGTTACTAAAATGCCTCTCTATGTGCTGAAATTTTTGAAGCTACACTTGTTTTATCTTCTTATGCTTGTTACTTTGCTCTTCATGAACTTGTTTATTTACAAGATTCCTATGCATAGGAAGCATGTTAGACTTAAATTTGTTTTGAATTTGCCTCTTGATGCTCTCTTTTGCTTCAAATACTATTTCTTGCGAGTGCATCATTAAAACTGCCGAGCCCATCTTAATGGCTATAAAGAAAGAACTTCTTGGGAGATAACCCATGTGTTATTTTGCTACAGTACTTTGTTTTATATTTGTGTATTGGAAGTTTTTTACTACTGTAGCAACCTCTCCTTATCTTAGTTTTATGTTTTGTTGTGCCAAGTAAAGTCTTTGATAAGTAAGGGAGATTTTATAATATACCACTCTTTACTTCGTTCCTTTACTATTTACCACACATTACTTGGCTATTTATTATTTGCCTCACAACCAACTGAGGGAAAAGAAGTTGTTGAGAACTGACCTCCCGGGTCGCTCGCGCGAGAGCGGCTCCGGAGGCCCCCAGATCCCGCGAGCGAGGCGCTCGATCTCCGTCCCTGGTCGCTGCCGTCGCCCTCGCCGGCGGTGGCGGCCACACCTGGCTGCCTAAGGCGGCGGGTGGGGTGGGTGCTCCCCGACGGATCCCATCGCGCGGGGTTCACGTCTCCAGGGCGGCACGGCGGCGGCACGGCGGCGGCTCGAGCGACGTCGCGGCGGCGCTCGCCGTCGCGGGAGGGAGGCGCGGAGGGGGAGGAAGTGCGGCGCCGCTCGCGGGATACGGCGGCGTGACCTCAGCCTGGAGGCGGCGGCGATGCTAGCCGTTCTTGTGCTGCAGGCGTGTGGCCAAGATCTGGCGGGGCAACGCGTCGTGCGGCCTGATCCCTAGGCTCTCAGCCGTAAGGGGTCAGCCCGATCCCTCAGTTCGCCGGAAGTCGACCGGCGGCGTGGGGCTGCTGGTTTCGGCCAGAATAATGGCGGTGGTCCTAGGGTTCCAGCTTGCGTTAAGATGTTGATCTTCCAGAGGTGTGTCCCCATCGATTTGGCTAGAGTGACGGGTTCCGGAAGGCTCTGTCGGCGATCTCCCATAGACACTTCATGTCTGGACACTGCTGAATCGGGTGGGATTCGGTCGTGCGCACCCGTGTTTTACTCTGGCCGTTTGGTTTCAGAGGGAGCGCTTCGAAGCTCTGCTGGCTGTTAATATCATGCGGCATGTTCTCGTTCCATGGTGCTGGCAGAGAATGTCATGAAGGCCGAGATCTGAGGACTAGCAATGGAGGTTCCAATCTTTGGGGCGATGAGGAATTGGCTTGGTGATTCATGACTTGGAGCAGCGGTATGCAAGTGGGGGTGACTGCACAGGAGAAGACCAAAGTTCTACCTTTCAGGGTGAAAATCCAAGGTCCGGCCTTAATTGGTTGTGCCTGGCAATGACCTTGTTGAAGGCATTGTTTTGAGAGCGAGGACCTTCTTCAGGGTGAAAACCCAGATCTTTGATCGGGCGACGACAGCGCTTGTGCACTGTTCCCTTCTTGGAGGCGCCGCTTTTGAAGAAGTTGGACTTATGGTGCTGTCATGGTGGTGTTAGTGTTGCTGTTTCGAGGAATAGACCACCGTAGCGGGACTTTTCCTTTTTTGTAATTCTTCTTTCTTTTTTGGCTGTGTGCATCCGTAATGTCGCTAGGACAATGCGTTGTTGCAGAGGCTGGGTGTAATTGGTATCTTCGCGATATTAATATATGCTCTTTGTCAAAAAAAAAAAAATTAGACCAATTTCTTTATAATTTTCCCTGTTTCTCCTTTTACAGAACAATTCATTTTTTTTACACGAAAATACATTGTGAAATACACTGCTTGTACGTCTTTAGCTGGACCGGTACCTAGCCGGACATAATCAACCAACCAAACAGAACACCAAACATCTGGCCAGTGCTATTCCCCATTCTATCCGCGTCCAGTGAGTTCCAGCTGAGAAAGTGAGAAGTGAATACACTAGCACATATAGGCGAGGAAGCGCCAGGATCCGCGCCGGCCGGCCGCCTTGCCCACGCTCGTTCTGGTGGCTGGCCGAGCCACGGCGAGCTTGCCAAGGGGTAGGCGCGAGGGAGCCAAGGCAGGGGATGCAGTGCTGAGCTCTTGAATGGGTGGTCGTGCGGCCGGCGGGGACGAGCAAGATGGAGCTATGGTGGCGCTCGGCGGCGGGCGCGACCGCGGCTGGTGGTAGGATCTTGCAGCGGCGCTTGAGTGGGGGCGGAGATGCACTGAGGAAGAGCTGCGGGTCGCCTTCCTTGAGGTTATTTTGCCGGCGTTCATACAGAGATGCTACCGGCGACTTCCGATGACAATCCCAAAGCTGGGTGGCGACACCCCCGAGCTCCTGCCGTCGGCTACCTCTCCGTCATGCTGCTCGTGGCCACCTCCCCGACCAGCTACTGATGGTAAGCTCTCTCTTATGCTCCTCCATATGCTCTGGATAAAGTTTGTTTACTTTTGCTGTTGAACAGAATGTCCATATGACTTTGTATACAAAGTATGACTAGAGTTAACTCATCTGGCTTGTTAATTCGCATGCCACACTAAATACTTCGTCAATACTATAAAACTACTCTGAACCTAGTAGCCTGAAGGTTTCATGGAAACAAGTTTAATTGTCAAAACTGAATATGTATGGTATAGGACTCCTCTGAAAATTAGGTGTCAGGTGTAAATTGGCTTGTGGTACTGAGGTACATCTACTACTCTGAATACTAAAAGCCTTTGTTTGATTGCTGATGAATTTCGAATTAAGAAGATCCAATTTAGCAATTATCTGCACATGGATGAAATACAGTTCAGATTTGCCAGGAAACAAGCAAGCATTAATTTATTAGACAGCAGCATAGCATTTACAGCTACAGAACAGAGCACACCTTGGTTTACAAATTCAAAGATATATATATCACCTAAACATGATAGGTACTGATTATGCTCAGTTGTGCCTTTAGATATCCCAAAATTTAGGATTACATGGAATTGACATAATTCATCACACGATAGATCACCAACTCATAATTCAGAGTTTAAAATAGTCAAAATAATAAATTTTGTGTGCATTATTCAATAAATAAAGAAAGGCAACACATCTATCTTAGAATTGAAAACAGAGTCTTGACTCAATAAAATCATTGTTTCCTCCTCCTTTGAGTTAATTTTTTCTTGGATGCATTGGAACTTGAAGGCACATCAAAACTAGGCGCAGACGGAGATGTAGTAGTTGTCACTGGTGGTGGTGATGCGCCACCTTCGGCCATGGCCATAGCAAGTCTCCTACAAATTATACATGTTGTTAGAAAACAGATTTTTCCCATAATTCTGTGCATATGAAAGCAAGTAGAAGGATTACCTCCTCGTAACAGGCACAGGGCTGTCAAGAAGACTAGGAGGCAATGTGATTGTATCTCTTTTCGGTGTCCCAACAACATCTGGAAATAACTCTTGCTCAATCACCTCTCTAGATAGTTGATCCTCACCTTTATGATTTTTTTTGCCCTTTTTCTTTCTGTTTCAATGCACAAGACATTAGAAATAAGAGATTAATATATACGTGATACTGATACAACAATACAAATGTTACCTTTCTCTAGATTCATTTTCTTCACATGTTGCTTTTCTATGCCCTAACTCTCCACATTGTTTGCATCTATTTGTGGTGCCAAATCTCTTTTTCTCTTTTGCATCATCGACATTGTCCTTCTCTTTTCCTTTTCCATCTACCTTTTTCTTCCCTTTAGTGCTAACACCACCATCTTCAAGACAACCTTTGATTCTCAGTTTCCTCTGTCTCCCAACTGGTCTTTTTGAAATTGGTGGCACCATCTCAAAATCTAGAGTAACCTGAGGCCACTGAGATTTGTCTGTGATGGGTTCAATCTCTCCAGCATAAGCTGCCCGGAACATGCTCACTGAGTAGTAGTCATGCACATATGGATGAAAGTTTGTATTTGCGGTCCCTATAAGGAAAGCAAGTGCATGATCACAAGGCTTTCCGGTGTGCTGCCATTCTAGGCAAGTGCACTCACGACTGCCTATCTTCACAACATGCCTAAGATTATTCTTGTTGGTGTCCTTGACCTCACAACTTTCTCCTTTGATCTTCCAACTTCCAAATGACCAAGTTCTCTAACCCTTTGCATGCATCCGTACAAATAGCTAGATTTTGAAGCTCTCTGCTAGATTATTGTGAATGTAATCACATTTTATTTCCGTGTTGAAGTCGCATCTCATCCACTTTAACTTATGATAAGTACTCAAGTAGGTAGCTACCTCAGGTTTAGCTTCCAATATCTTGGCCATATGGTAGTTAAATGTTTCTACACGGTAAGCCTTGGCTGCTGGCCACATCCGACCAAACACTTCTCCATGGAATTTTTTTTTGAAGTTCCCCATTAGATGCCTAAAGCACTCCCTTTGCTCTGCTTGAGGAAAAACTTTTTTAACCGCGTTCTCTAACCCTTTGCATGCATCCGTACAAATAGCTAGATTTTGAAGATGTCCTATAGCTCTATGCAATTGTTGCATAAACCAAGTCCAGTTATCCTCGGTTTCTGAAGAAAAGAATCCAAATGCCAAAGGAAACATCCAGTTATGTCCATCTAGTGTTGTACATGCTGCTAACTGACCATTCCACTTTCCGTTCATAAAGGTTGAGTCTATACTAACATATGGTCTACAACCATTCAAAAAGCCATCAATGCATGGCTTGAGTGCCATAAAAAATCTGCAGAAATACAGTTTACCTCCTTCATTCTTCACATCGACCTCTACAATGCTATCTGGAGATCTCTTCTCAATCTCAGCTTTAAAGTTCCAGAGATTTTGAAAGCTCTGTCCCCATGTACCATATAACTTTTCCATGGCTTTTTCTTTGGCCCTCCAAACAGTCTGGTACCCAGTAGTAACTTTGTACTCAACATATAACCTTTTTTGCAGCTCCGTGGCACCGATGTTTGGTTCAGTCCGAAGTATGGGAATTGACTTTTCTGCCACCCATGCTTGGTCTGCCATGCTTGATACCACTTCAGCTGTTGATGAACAATTGTGAGGCTTTACTATTTTGTTAACCTGCAAAAAACGACAATACCATCCATTAATTGTTTTCCAAAATAGTTGCAACTTGTAACATCAAAGGTTGATGGTAGATAAGTTAATACCCTGACTGTTTTTCCATCTTCTATTGTCCTAGCTGTTATTCTCCAATGACATATTTTCCCTTTACAGTGACCTATAAATCGAGTAGTATCACTATGTTGTATCTGAATGTCAAACTTTCCTCTAATAGCAAATGTTCTCAAGAGCATCCTGAATTCTTCGATCGAAGAGAATAAAGAACCTTCCTCTATCACAGGATGTTCTTCATCATACCAGAAATGATTCTCTTCGGGCATATGGTCATGCACAGGGAAAGCCGCATCAGCAAGTAAATTCTCATCAATATCATCCATAGAATCGTTGATATTCGCAATGGAGGCTTCGATAGCTGCTCCGACTATAGCTTGTTGATGCCCAGATCTATCATTAATTCCAAGAATCAAGCACAAATTCTCTTCTGCTATGGGAACATCAATTTCATCTTCATTCGCAGGTGCTATCTCAATCTTGGACCAATCAATGACTATATCAATTGAACTACTTCCATCATTGGATTGGACATTATTCGAAGTAGACAAGTTTGTAGTATCCGTCGTCGATGCCCTACTAAAAAACAAAATATATTTAGTTCAAAATGTTAAGTACAATAAGGAGAATTATCTCAGTCTAAGCACTTGACAATTGAGAGGCTTCCATAAAGTTCCATCTTGCTTGTAAATGTACTGGCAGACTCGTTTAACATTTGAATCAAAATTCGCCGATCTTCTACTACAGATTGCAGTTACTAATTAGTTTGAACAACCTGTTGTATGATGTAGCCTCTCTTGAGGATAGTTACATACCTTTTAATAATTAGTTGTTGCACATTGTTATTTAACTAATTTGCATGAAATTAGGCATTGCTTGCTACGGTGAAGAGCCTGATCTAGGATCATCGAGGCACTGGAGCTAATTGATCACGGATAGGGAGTAGAAGATTCTAAAACAGGCAAAGCAAAGACTCGTTGGCACTGGAAAAAATCTTCCTTACAATAGTTGATTCAATGCACGGAGTACATGAGATTCTATGAAAAGAAATCAGCCGATGGCTGTGTGATTCATCTGTAATTATTTAGCAATGATGAAGTAGATTGTGCAGTCAGCCAGGGGAGAGGAAGAATTACATGGATCGTGGCTGTCGTTCATGATTTCCGATCATGCCTGGTCCGTCCCTGGTTGCCGGGCGGACAACGGCGGCGCTCGGCGGCTTATGTGTTTCCCGTCCGCTGCCCAAGAGTAACTAGGGACTTGGTTTGACCCGATTGATTGATCTATTTGGTTGATTCATTATGTCCAGCCAGGTTCGTTTCAGCCAAAGAGCGTATGCAGTGTATTTCACAATGTATTTTCGTGTTAAAAAAATGAATTGTTCTGTAAAAGGAGAAACAGGGCAAATTATAAAGAAATTGATCTAATGTGTGGCAAATAATAAATAGCCAAGTAATGTGTGGTAAATAGTAAAGGAACGAAGTAAAGAGTGGTATATTATAAAATCTCCCGATAAGTAAAGTGAATACTAGATTTGGATTACTGCGCAGAAACAGATTTCTTTGCTGTCACGAATCTGGGTCTAATTCTCTGTAGGTAACTCAGAAAATTAAGCCAATTTACGTGAGTGATCCTCAGATATGTATGCAACTTTCATTCTATTTGGACATTTTCATTTGAGCAAGTCTGGTGCCTCAATAAAATCCATCTTTACGGACTGTTCTGTTTTGACAGATTCTGCCTTTTATTTCGCATTGCCTCTTTTGCTATGTTGGATGAATTTCTTTGATCCATTAATGTCCAGTAGCTTTATGCAATGTCCAGAAGTGTTAAGAATGATTGTGTCACCTCTGAACATGTTTGTGCACTAACCCTCTAATGAGTTTGTTTTGAGTTCGGTGTGGAGGAAGTTTTCAAGGGTCAAGAGAGGAGGATGATATACTATGATCAAGAAGAGTGAAAGCTCTAAGCTTGGGGATGCCCCGTGGTTCATCCCTGCATATTTCAAGAAGACTCAAGCATCTAAGCTTGGGGATGCCCAAGGCATCCCCTTCTTCATCGACAAATTATCAGGTTCCTTCTCTTGAAACTATATTTTTATTCGGCCACATCTTATGTACTTTACTTGGAGCGTCTGTGTGCTTTTGTTTTTGTTTTGTTTGAATAAAATGGATCCTAGCATTCACTTTGCGGGAGAGAGACACGCTCCGCTGTAGCATATGGACAAGTATGTCCTTAGGCTTTACTCATAGTATTCATGGCGAAGTTTCTTCTTCGTTAAATTGTTATATGGTTAGAATTGGAAAATGTTACATGTAGTAATTGGTAAAATGTCTTGGATAATGTGATACTTGGCAATTGTTGTGCTCATGTTTAAGCTCTTGCATCATATACTTTGCACCTATTAATGAAGAAATACATAGAGCTTGCTAAAATTTGGTTTGCATAATTGGTCTCTCTAAGGTCTAGATAATTTCTAGTATTGAGTTTTGAACAACAAGGAAGACGGTGTAGAGTCTTATAATGTTTACAATATGTTTTTTTTATGTGAGTTTTGCTGCACCGGTTCATCCTTGTGTTTGTTTCAAATAACCTTGCTAGCCTAAACCTTGTATCGAGAGGGAATACTTCTCATGCATCCAAAATCCTTGAGCCAACCACTATGCCATTTGTGTCCACCATACCTACCTACTACATGGTATTTCTCCGCCATTCCAAAGTAAATTGCTCGAGTGCTACCTTTAAATAATTCAAAATTTATCACCTCCGATTTGTGTCAATGTTTTATAGCTCATGAGGAAGTATGTGGTGTTTTATCTTTCGATCTTGTCATTTACTTCGACGAGACTTTCACAATGGACTAGTGGCTTCATCCACTTATCCAATAATTTTGCAAAAAGAGTCGGCAATGGGGTTCCCAACCCCGATTAATTAACTTGCATTAATAATTCTCTTCACATGTTTTGCTCTGATTCATCGATAAGCAACTTAATTTTGCAAATAGACACTCCTCCATGGTATGTGAATGTTGGAAGGCACCCGAGGATTCGGTTAGCCATGGCTTGTGTAAGCAAAAGGTTGGGAGGAGTGTCATCCATAAATAAAGAAAAACTAAACTAAAGTACATGTGTAAACAAAAGAGAAGAGGGATGATCTACCTTGCTGGTAGAGATAACGTCCTTCATGGAGCCGCTCTTGAAAGTCTGGTTGATGAGGTAGTTAGAGTGCCCACTACCATTCGTTGACAACAACAAACACCTCTCAAAATTTTACTTTTATGCTCTCTTTACGTTTTCAAAATAAAAGCTCTAGCACAAATATAGCAATCGATGCTTTCCTCTTTGAAGGACCTTTCTTTTACTTTTATGTTGAGTCAGTTCACCTATTTCTCTCCACCTCAAGAAGCAAACACTTGTGTGAAGCTGTGCATTGATTCCTACATACTTGCATATTGCACTTATTATATTACTCTATGTTGACAATTATCCATGAGATATACATGTTATAAGTTGAAAGCAACCGCTGAAACTTAATCTTCCTTTGTGTTGCTTCAATACCTCTACTTTGAATTATTGCTTTATGAGTTAACTCTTATGCAAGACTTATTGATGCTTGTCTTGAAGTACTATTCATGAAAAGTCTTTGCTTTATGATTCAGTTGTTTACTCATGTCATTACCATTGTTTTGATCGCTGCATCCATTACATATGTTTACAATAGTATGATCAAGTTTATGATGGCATGTGACTCCAGAAATTATCTTTGTTTATCGTTTACCTGCTCGGGACGAGCAGGAACTAAGCTTGGGGATGCTGATACGTCTCCGACGTATCGATAATTTCTTATGTTCCATGCCACATTATTGATGATATCTACATGTTATATGCACACTTTATGTCATATTCGTGCATTTTCCGGAACTAACCTATTAACAAGATGCCGAAGTGCCGGTTCCGTTTTCTGCTGTTTTTGGTTTCAGAAATCCTAGTAACGAAATATTCTCGGAATTGGACGAAATCAACGCCCGGGTTCCTATTTTGCCCGGAAGCATCCAGAACACCCGAGAGCCGCCAGAGGAGGGCCCTGTGGGCCCCAGATGATAGGGTGGCGCGGCCTGGGCCCTGGCCGCGCCAGCCTATGGTGTCACCGCCTCGTCGCCCCTCCGACTCCGCCTCTTCGCCTATATAAAGGCCCCTGACCTAAAACCTCGATACGAAAAAAGCCACGGTACGAGAAACCTTCCAGAGCCGCCGCCATCGCGAAGCCAAGATCCGGGGGACGGGAGTCTCGTTCCGGCACGCCGCCGGGACGGGGAAGTGCCCCGGAAGGCTTCTCCATCGACACCACCGCCATCTCCATCAACGTTGCTTGTCTCCCATGAGGAGGGAGTAGTTCTCCATCGAGGCTCGGGGCTGTACCGGTAGCTATGTGGTTAATCTCTCTCCTATGTGCTTCAATACAATAATCTCATGAGCTGCCTTACATGATTGAGATTCATATGATGATGCTTGTAATCTAGATGTCATTATGCTAGTCAAGTGGGTTTTACTTATGTGATCTCTCGGAGACTCCTTGTCCCACGTGTGTAAAGGTGACAGTGTGTGCACCGTGTGGGTCTCTTAGGCTATATTTCACGAGAATACTTATTCACTATTATGAATGGCGTAGTGAAGTGCTTATTTATATCTCTTTATGATTGCAATGTGTTTTGTATCACAATTTATCCATGTGCTACTCTAGTGATGTTATTAAAGTAGTTTTATTCCTCCCGCACGGTGTAATGGTGACGAGTGTGTGCATCCGTGTTAGTACTTGGCGTAGGCTATGATTATGATCTCTTGTAGATTATGAAGTTAACTATTGCTATGATGGTATTGATGTGATCTATTCCTCCTACATAGTGTGAAGGTGACGAGTGTGCATGCTTTGTGTTAGTACTTGGTTTAGTCGTGTTGATCTTTCATGCACTCTAAGGTTATTTAAATATGAACATTGAGTTGTGGAGCTTGTTAACTCCGGCATTGAGGGTTCGTGTAATCCTACGCAATGGTGTTCATCATCCAACAAAAGAGTGTAGAGTATGCATTTATCTATTCTGTTATGTGATTAAAGTTGAGAGTGTCCACTAGTGAAAGTCTAATCCCTAGGCCTTGTTCCTAAATATCGCTATCGTCGCTTGTTTACTGTTTTACCGCGTTACTACTGCTGCGTTACTACTGCTCATACTTATTTATACCACCTGTATTTCACTATCTCTTCGCCGAACTAGTGCACCTATTAGGTGTGTTGGGGACACAAGAGACTTCTTGCTTTGTGGTTGCAGGGTTGCATGAGAGGGATATCTTTGACCTCTTCCTCCCTGAGTTCGATAAACCTTGGGTGATCCACTTAAGGGAAACTTGTTGCTGTTCTACAAACCTCTGCTCTTGGAGGCCCAACACTGTCTACAAGAATAGAAGCTCCCGTAGACATCAGTCACAAGATCTTTAACTATTGAAATAGCATGTTCAACCTTTATTTGTTCTTCAGGTTCTATAGGTTTCTTTGCACTTTTATTAACCGCACTAGTTATAACAGAATACTCCTTCATTTTAGCAGGAAAAGGAGTTTTTCCAATATAAGCTTCAGGAAGAATATGATCAACAATTTTAATTTCAACACATTTATCTATAGGTGAATCAGTTTTATCTTTGTAAGGTTCATGATACTTATCAAAATTCTTCCTAGGCAATTCAAAATGAGAGGAAAAAGCTTTATAAAAATTTGCAACAACTTGAGAGTCAAGACCATAAGTAGCACTCATATTACGAAATTTATCAGTATCCATAAAAGTTTCAATGCATTCATAATCATAATTTA
>NW_025901194.1:0-15241 GCF_022539505.1 Lolium rigidum | reverse complement strand
GCTATGCATGTCCGTCTTGTCTGAAGTAAGAGAGATCTACCACCTTTATGGTTGGAGCATGCATATTGTTAGAGAAGAACATTGGGCCGCTAACTAAAGCCATGAATCATGGTGGAAGTTTCAGTCTTGGACATATATCCTCAATCTCATATGAGAATAATAATTGTTGCCACATGCTTATGCATTAAAGAGGAGTCCATTATCCGTTGTCCATGTTGTCCCGGTATGGATGTCTAAGTTGAGAATAATCAAAAGCGAGAAATCCAAAATGCGAGCTTTCTCCTTAGACCTTTGTACAGAGCGGCATGGAGGTACCCCATTGTGACACTTGGTTAAAACATGTGCATTGCAAAGATCCAGTAGTCCAAGCTAATTAGGACAAGGTGCGGGCACTATTAGTATACTATGCATGAGGCTTGCAACTTGTAAGATATAACTTTCATAACTCATATGCTTTATTACTACCGTTGACAAAATTGTTTCATGTTTTCAAAATAAAAGCTCTAGCACAAATATAGCAATCGATGCTTTCCTCTTTGAAGGACCATTCTCTTTTACTTTTATGTTGAGTCAGTTCACCTATTTCTCTCCACCTCAAGAAGCAAACACTTGTGTGAACTGTGCATTGATGCCTACATATTTGCATATTGCACTTGTTATATTACTCTATGTTGACAATTATCTATGAGATATACATGTTACAAGTTGAAAGCAACCGCTGAAACTTAATCTTCCTTTGTGTTGCTTCAATACCTTTACTTTGATTTATTGCTTTATGAGTTAACTCTTATGCAAGACTTATTAATACTTGTCTTGAAGTACTATTCATGAAAAGTCTTTGCTTTATGATTCACTTGTTTACTCATGTCATTACCATTGTTTTGATCGCCGCATCCACTACATATGTTTACAAATAGTATGATCAAGGTTATGATGGCATATCACTTCGTAAATTATCTTTGTTATCGTTTTACCTCGCCGGGACGAGCGTAACTAAGCTTGGGGATGCTTGATACGTCTCCGACGTATCGATAATTTCTTATGTTCCATGCCACATTATTGATGATATCTACATGTTATATGCACACTTTATGTCATATTCGTGCATTTTCTCGGAACTAACCTATTAACAAGATGCCGAAGTGCCAGCTTGCTATTTTCTCGCTGTTTTTGGTTTCGGAAATCCTAGTAACGAAATATTCTCTGAATCGGACGAAATCAAGACCCAGGTTCCTATTTTCACCGGAAGCATCCGAACACCCGGAAGGACCGTAGGGGGGCACCGGCCCCCGGACCATAGGCCGGCGCGGCCCGTGCCCCGGACGCGCCGCCATATGGTGTGGCCACCCCTTCGACCCTCCTCGCGCCGCCTCTTCGCCTATATAAAGCCTCCGTCGCGAAAAACCACGATACGGAAAACCTTCCGCAGCCGCCGCCATCGCGAAGCCAAGATCCGGGGACAGGAGTCTCTGTTCCGCACCCCGCCGGAGCGGGGAAGTGCCCCCGGAAGGCTTCTCCATCGACACCACTCGCCATCTCCACCGCCATCTTCATCACCGCCGCTGCTCCCATGAGGAGGGAGTAGTTCTCCATCGAGGCCTCTGGGGCTGTACCCGTAGCTATGTGGTTCATCTCTCTCCTATGTACTTCAATACAATAATCTCATGAGCTGCCTTACATGATTGAGATTCATATGATGATGCTTGTAATCTAGATGTCACTATGCTAGTCAAGAGAGTTTTACTTATGTGATCTCCGGAGACTCCTTGTCCCACGTGTGTAAAGGTGACCAGTGTGTGCACCGTGTGGGTCTCTTAGGCTATATTTCACAGAATACTTACTCACTGTTATGAAGAGCATGGTGAAGTGCTTATTTATATCTCTTTATGATTGCAATATGTTTTGTATCACAATTTATCTATGTGCTACTCTAGCAATGTTATTAAAGTAGTTTTATTCCTCCTGCACGTGTGCAAAGGTGACAGGGTGTGCACCGTGTTAGTACTTGGTTTATGCTATGATCATGATCTCTTGTAGATTGCGAAGTTAACTATTGCTATGATAATATTGATGTGATCTATTCCTCCTACATATGCATGAAGGTGACAGTGTGCATGCTATGTTAGTACTTGGTTTAGTCTTTTGATCTATCTTACACTAAAGGTTACTAAAATATGAGCATTATTGTGGAGCTTGTTAACTCCGCATTGAGGGTTCGTGTAATCCTACGCAATGTGTTCATCATCCAACAAGAGTGTAGAGTATGCATTTATCTATTATGTTATGTGATCAATGTTGAGAGTGTCCACTAGTGAAAGTCTATTCCCTAGGCCTTGTTCCTAAATTTTTGAAGCTACACTTGTTTTATCTTCCTATGCTTGTTACTTTGCTCTTCATGAACTTGTTTATTTACAAGATTCCTATGCATAGGAAGCATGTTAGACTTAAATGTGTTTCGAATTTGCATCTTGATGCCCTCTTTTGCTTCAACTACTATTTCTTGCGAGTGCATCATTAAAACTGCTGAGCCCATCTTAATGGCTATAAAGAAAGAACTTCTTGGGAGATAACCCATGTGTTATTTTGCTACAGTACTTTGTTTTATACTTGTGTATTGGAAGTTGTTTACTACTGTAGCAACCTCTCCTTATCTTAGTTTTGAGTTTTGTTGTGCCAAGTAAAGTCTTTGATAGTAAAGTAAGTACTAGATTTGGATTACTGTGCAGTTCCAGCATTTCTTTGTCTGTCACGAATCTGGGTCTACCTCCCTGTAGGTAGATCAGAAAATTAAGCCAATTTACGTGCATGATCCTCAGATATGTACGCAACTTTCATTCAATTTGAGCATTTTCATTTGAGCAAGTATGGTGGCCTAATAAAATCCATCTTTACTGGATCGTTCTGTTTTGACAGATTCTGCCTTTTATTTCGCATTGCCTCTTTTGCTATGTTGGATGAATTTCTTTGATCCATTAATGTCCAGTAGCTTTATGCAATGTCCAGAAGTGTTAAGAATGATTGTGTCACCTCTGAACATGTTAATTTTTATTGTCCACTAACCCTCTAATGAGTTGTTTCGAGTTTGGTGTGGAGGAAGTTTTCAAGGGTCAAGAGAGGAGGATGATATACTATGATCAAGGAGAGTGAAAGCTCTAAGCTTGGGGATGCCCCGGTGGTTCACCCCTGCATATTCTAAGAAGACTCAAGCGTCTAAGCTTGGGGATGCCCAAGGCATCCCCTTCTTCATCGACAACATTATCAGTGTTCCTCCCCGAAACTATATTTTTATTCCGTCACATCTTATGCACTTTGCTTGGAGCGTCGGTTTGTTTTTGTTTTTTGTTTTGTTTGAATAAAATGGATCCTAGCATTCACTTTGTGGGAGAGAGACACGCTCCGCTGTAGCATATGTACAAATATGTCCTTAGGCTCTACTCATAGTATTCATGGCGAAGTTTCATCTTCGTTAATTTGTTATATGGTTGGAATTGGAAAATACTACATGTAGTAACTCTAAAATGTCTTGGATAATTTGATACTTGGCAATTGTTGTGCTCATGTTTAAGCTCTTGCATCATATACTTTGCACCCATTAATGAAGAAATACTTAGAGCTTGCTAATTTGGTTTGCATATTTGGTTTCTCTAGAGTCTAGATAACATCTAGTATTGAGTTTTGAACAACAAGGAAGACGGTATGGAGTCTTATAATGTTTACAATATGTCTTTTATGTGAGTTTTGGCTGTACCGTTCATCCTTGTGTTTGTTTCAAATAACCTTGCTAGCCTAAACCTTGTATCGAGAGGGAATACTTCTCATGCATCCAAAATCCTTGAGCCAACCACTATGCCATTTGTGTCCACCATATCTACCTACTACATTGTATTTATCCGCCATTCCAAAGTAAATTGCTTGAGTGCTACCTTTAAAATTCCATCATTCACCTTTGCAATATATAGCTCATGGGACAAATAGCTTAAAAACTATTGTGGTATTGAATATGTACTTATGCACTTTATCTCTTATTAAGTTGCTTGTTGTGCGATAACCATGTTTCGGGGACGCCATCAACTATTCTTTGTTGAATATCATGTGAGTTGCTATGCATGTCCGTCTTGTCTGAAGTAAGAGAGATCTACCACCTTTATGGTTGGAGCATGCATATTGTTAGAGAAGAACATTGGGCCGCTAACTAAAGCCATGAATCATGGTGGAAGTTTCAGTCTTGGACATATATCCTCAATCTCATATGAGAATAATAATTGTTGCCACATGCTTATGCATTAAAGAGGAGTCCATTATCTGTTGTCCATGTTGTCCCGGTATGGATGTCTAAGTTGAGAATAATCAAAAGCGAGAAATCCAAAATGCGAGCTTTCTCCTTAGACATTTGTACAAAGCGGCATGGAGGTACCCCATTGTGACACTTGGTTAAAACATGTGCATTGCAAAGATCCGGTAGTCCAAGCTAATTAGGACAAGGTGCGGGCACTATTAGTATACTATGCATGAGGCTTGCAACTTGTAAGATATAACTTTCATAACTCATATGCTTTATTACTACCGTTGACAAAATTGTTTCATGTTTTCAAAATAAAAGCTCTAGCACAAATATAGCAATCGATGCTTTCCTCTTTGAAGGACCATTCTCTTTTACTTTTATGTTGAGTCAAGTACACCTATTTCTCTCCACCTCAAGAAGCAAACACTTGTGTGAACTGTGCATTGATGCCTACATATTTGCATATTGCACTTGTTATATTACTCTATGTTGACAATTATCTATGAGATATACATGTTACAAGTTGAAAGCAACCGCTGAAACTTAATCTTCCTTTGTGTTGCTTCAATACCTTTACTTTGATTTATTGCTTTATGAGTTAACTCTTATGCAAGACTTATTAATACTTGTCTTGAAGTACTATTAATGAAAAGTCTTTGCTTTATGATTCACTTGTTTACTCATGTCATTACCATTGTTTTGATCGCTGCATCCACTACATATGTTTACAAATAGTATGATCAAGGTTATGATGGCATATCACTTCGTAAATTATCTTTGTTATCGTTTTACCCGCTCGGGACGAGCGTAACTAAGCTTGGGGATGCTTGATACGTCTCCGACGTATCGATAATTTCTTATGTTCCATGCCACATTATTGATGATATCTACATGTTATATGCACACTTTATGTCATATTCGTGCATTTTCTGGAACTAACCTATTAACAAGATGCCGAAGTGCCAGCTTGTCGTTTCTGCTGTTTTTGGTTTCGAAATCCTAGTAACGAAATATTCTCGAATCGGACGAAATCAAGACCCAGTGTTACTATTTTCACCTGAAGCATCCAGAACACCCGGGAAGGACCGGAGGGGGGCACTCGGGCCCCCAGACCATAGGTCGGCGCGGCCCGGGCCCCGGACGCGCCGCCATATGGTGTGGCCACCCCTTCGACCCTCCCGCGCCGCCTCTTCGCCTATATAAAGCCTCCGTCGCGAAAAACCACGATACGGAAAACCTTCCGGAGCCGCCGCCATCGCGAAGCCAAGATCCGGGGGACAGGAGTCTCTGTTCCGGCACCCTGCCGGAGCGGGGAAGTGCCCCGAAGGCTTCTCCATCGACACCGCTGCCATCTCCACCGCCATCTTCATCACCGCTGTCTGCTCCCATGAGGAGGGAGTAGTTCTCCATCGAGGCTCGGGGCTGTACCGGTAGCTATGTGGTTCATCTCTCTCCTATGTACTTCAATACAATAATCTCATGAGCTGCCTTACATGATTGAGATTCATATGATGATGCTTGTAATCTAGATGTCACTATGCTAGTCAAGAGAGTTTTACTTATGTGATCTCCGGAGACTCCTTGTCCCACGTGTGTAAAGGTGACATTGTGTGTGCACCGTGTGGGTCTCTTAGGCTATATTTCACTGAATACTTACTCACTGTTATGAAGAGCATGGTGAAGTGCTTATTTATATCTCTTTATGATTGCAATATGTTTTGTATCACAATTTATCTATGTGCTACTCTAGCAATGTTATTAAAGTAGTTTTATTCCTCCTGCACGTGTGCAAAGGTGACAGTGTGTGCACCGTGTTAGTACTTGGTTTATGCTATGATCATGATCTCTTGTAGATTGCGAAGTTAACTATTGCTATGATAATATTGATGTGATCTATTCCTCCTACATATGCATGAAGGTGACAAGTGTGCATGCTATGTTAGTACTTGGTTTAGTCTTTTGATCTATCTTACACTAAAGGTTACTAAAATATGAGCATTATTGTGGAGCTTGTTAACTCCGGCATTGAGGGTTCGTGTAATCCTACGCAATGTGTTCATCATCCAACAAGAGTGTAGAGTATGCATTTATCTATTATGTTATGTGATCAATGTTGAGAGTGTCCACTAGTGAAAGTCTATTCCCTAGGCCTTGTTCCTAAATATCGCTATCGCCGCTTGTTTACCGTTTTACCGCGTTACTACTCGCTGCGTTACTACCGCTTGTTTACCGTCCCGAGCAAAGCACTTTTCCGGTGCCGTTGCTACTACTTATTCATACCACCCGTATTTCACTATCTCTTCGCCGAACTAGTGCACCTATTAGGTGTGTTGGGGACACAAGAGACTTCTTGCTTTGTGGTTGCAGGGGTTGCATGAGAGGGATATCTTTGACCTCTTCCTCCCTGAGTTCGATAAACCTTGGGTGATCCACTTAAGGGAAACTTGCTGCTGTTCTACAAACCTCTGCTCTTGGAGGCCCAACACTGTCTACAAGAATAGAAGCTCCCGTAGACATCAGAGACCCCCCCCCCAATTGTTGTTCTAAACAAGTGACGGTGTGTTGACCATTTGTCTTTAAAGAGGAGTTCGCCAAAGTCACATATACACATAATCTTCACACCAAAAATGCTGAGAGGAAGAAGTGCCGAGAAGAAGAAAAAGTGTTGAGGGTCCAGGAAAAATCGGCACACAGCCCGGCAGGCCGAGTGCTGCTGCCGAGTGCTGCTGCCGGGCAGCCCGGCCCACCGGATGCTGCTGCGCCCGGTGTACCGGATGCTGCTACCGGACTGAAAGGAGGAGCCGAAGACCAGAAGAAGCCGACAGTCAGCCCGGCCCACTGGGTGCTTGATGACCCACAAGTATAGGGGATCGCAACAGTCTTCAAGGGAAGTAAAACCCAATTTATTGATTCGACACAAGGGGAGACAAAGAATACTTGAAAGCCTTAACAGCGGAGTTGTCAATTCAGCCGCACTGGAAACAGACTTGCTCGCAAGAGTTTATCAAGAGTAACGAGCTTTATAGCAAGTAGCGTAGTGAAATAACGACGAGCAGAGTAACAAAGACAACAGTAGTGATTATAGTAAACAACAGGATTAAAATACTGTAGGCACAGGGACGGATGAACGGGCGTTGCATGGATGAGAGAAACTCATGTAACAATCAAAGCAGGGCATTTGTAGATAACAATAAAACGGTATCCAAGTACTAATCAATCAATAGGCATGTGTTCCATATATAGTCGTACGTGCTCGCAATGAGAAACTTGCACAACATCTTTTGTCCTACCAGCCGGTGGCAGACGGGCCTCTAGGGAATCTATTGGAAATTAAGGCACTCCTTTTAATAGAGCACCGGAGCAAAGCATTAACACTCCGTGAACACATGTGATCCTCATATCACTGCCATCCCCTTCGGTTGACCCAATTTCTATCACTTTGGGGCCTCGAGTTCCGGACAACGAATACGTGTATACAACTTGCAGTGTAAGATCATAAAGCAATGAATATCATAATGAATCGATAACATGTTCAGATCCGAGATCATGGCACTCGGGCCCTAGTGGCAAGCATTAAGCATAACAAGTTGCAACAATATCATAAAAGTACCAATTACGGACACTAGGCACTATGCCCTAACAATCTTATGCTATTACATGAACAATCTCATCCAATCCCTACCATCCCCTTCAGCCTACAGCGGGGGAATTACTCACACATGGATGGGGGAACATGGCTGGTCGATGGAGAGGCGTCGGTGATGATGATGGCGATGATCTCCTCCAATTCTCTGTCCCGCGCGGAGTGCCAGAACGGAGTTTCTGGTCCCGAGACGGAGTTTCGCGACGGTGGCGGCGTACTGGATGGCTTCTGGCGAGTTTCGACTTCTCCCTCGTGCGTTTTTAGGTCGAAGGCAATAAGTAGTCCGAAGGAGGGCGTCGGGGGCCTGCCGAGGCCGCCACACACTAGGGCCGCGCGGGCCCCTCCTGGGCCGCGCCGGCCTAGTGTGTGGGGCCCTCGGGCCCCCACCGGCTCGCCCTTCGGCTCCGCCAATATTCTGGGAAAATAGGACCTTTCGCATAAATTCCGAGGATTTTCCCCGAAAGTTGGATTTCTGCACAAAAACGAGACACCGGAGCAGTTCGCTGAAAACAGCGTTAGTCCGTGTTAGTTGCATCCAAAATACACAAATTAGAGGCAAAACAATAGCAAAAGTGTTCGGGAAAGTAGATACGTTTTGGACGTATCAACTCCCCCAAGCTTAGCTTATTGCTTGTCCTCAAGCAATTCAGTTGACAACTGAGTGCGATAAAAGAACTTTCACGGACACATTTGTTCATATGATGTAAATATTCTCATGATATGGCAAGTATTAAGCAGTTCATAATAAGATACATGCAAATAAAATCATCTAATAGCTATGTCAATCATGGAAAAGGTACCAACAAATTAATAATGAGCATCATGAATCATGTCTATCAGCAGGATTGCAATGTTCATAGAATGATATGATAAAGTGGTATCTCGCTTGCCCGTAATTGTACAGCAAAACATAAATGCTTGGGCACCTTTGAAGTTCATGAGAAGACCGGAAATAGAGATTATCAAAGATAAAAGCATCAAAGTTATACCACAATTAATCACATTTTGGGACAAGCATATTATACTAAGAATGACAGTTGTGCTCTCAAGAAAGTGCTCAAAGAAAGGATGGAGACTCAATGTAAAAGTAAAAGATTGACCCTTCGCAGAGGGAAGCAGAGATTAATATGTGCTAGAGCTTTTCATTTGTAAAACAGGTGTTTGTTGTTGTCAACGAATGATAATGGGTACTCTAACTACCTCGTCAACCAGACTTTCAAGAGCGGCTCCCATGAAGGACGTTATCTCTACCAGCAAGGTAAATCATCCCTCTTCTCTTTTGTTTACACACGTACTTTAGTTTTATTATGGATGACACTGCCCCCAACCCTTGCTTACACAAGCCATGGCTAACCGAATCCTCGGGTGCCTTCCATCAATCACATACCATGGAGGAGTGTCTATTTGAAATTTAAGTTGCTTACTGATGAATCAGGGGAAAACATGTGAAGAGAATTATTAATGAAAGTTGATTAATTGGGGCTGGGAACCCCGTTGCCAGCTCTTTTTGCAAAATTATTGGATAAGCGGATGTGCCACTAGTCCATTATGAAAGTATGTCAAGAGTAAATGACAAGATTGAAAGATAAACACCACATACTTCCTCATGAGCTATGAAACATTAACACAAATTGAGAAGCATTTTGAAGGTTTAAAGGTAGCACATGAGGGGAGTGGCGTTTTGGCACCCGGGAGCATATGCTCCCGGTTTTTAAACTTCATTTTAAATACACTTTTAAAATGTTGAAAAATTTGAACATAAAATTTAGTAGATACATCTCGAAATTCTACACGTTCACAAAGTGGTACCACAGAAAATCGACATTTTGAGTGTCATTTGTAAAAAAGACAAACTTTTCTGTAAGAAAAAGTTGTGTACGAGATGTTTTGTTTATCTTTTTCACACAAGTCACAAAAAATGTCGGTTTTTCGCAAGACTTGATGTGCGCACGTAACATGTTGATACGTAAGCGAGAAATTTTTTGTACGAATTTTTTGAACATTTCAAAATGTTTTTCCGGTAGCAGGAGCATATGCTCCCATGTGCCGAATTGATTTTCCGGCACATGAGAATTTACTTGGAATGGTTTGAAATGCCATGCATAGGTATTTATGGTGGACACTCTGGAATAACTTGGTTTTCATGTGTTTGGAAGCACGAGCAGCGTTCCCGCTCAGTACAAGTGAAGGCTAGCAATAGACTGGGGAGCGACAATCAAGAGAGAAGTAACTGTCATAATCATGCTTGCGACAAAATAAATTAACGGAGGCATAAAAGTGATACAAGAACTCTGAGGTAAAGTAAATTATCGAGGCTTAATTGACATTTTGTTCAGTCATATGCATGCGTGAGCATGTGCCAAGTTTATTCAAGAGAATTATTCAGAGGAGGATACCACAATGTCATACCTATCTATGAATAAAGCAATGCAAGCAAATATTTATGACATGCTACTCATATTAATAAATTGGAGCTAATCATGAGAGATCATAAACTACTAGACTTTCTTAAATGACATATACCTCACATGAACCAACTAAGCATGCTCACATGGATGAGTATATGTACAAAAATGAAAACAAATAGAGTTCATACCAGCCTCTCACCACAATCGGATTGTCGTAGATCGTCATTATTGCCTTTTCACTTGTGTAGCTTGAATAATATGGAATGAAAACCACGCTCCAGCCACCGAAGACCATTGAACTCATAATGAACTTTACAAAACCAAAGAAGAACAACAAATATTTTTGGTGTTTTCAAATTTTGGAACCAAGAACAAAAGGAAACAAGCAAACAAAGCAAAATCTTTTTGGATTTTCTTATAGCAAACCAACGATAGCAAATAAATCAAGATAAAAGCAAGAAACTAAAATAAACAAGTGGTGAGGAGAAACAACAGAAATATTTTTGGTCTTTTTGTGTTTTAGGAAAGAAACAAGCAAGAACAAGAAAATGAAAACTAAAAGAAACACAGAAAAGCAAGATGGCAGAAATCTGCCAAAACTTGACAAGTAAGATAAGAATCGATTTGTAAGAAAATCTTACACTGCTCAGCTCGAAAAGTGTTCAACTAATGAAAGTTAGATAACAACCTGGGGAACATGCACAAAAATTGGAAGCTCAAAATAACGTTCTGGCTGTGCGCACGATTTTTTTTAGTAATAGTCCAGAATCTATTTTCAGGCAGCACTTCCCCAAATATCATCTTCCTCTCATTAGAAAACCACTCAAAGAAACTAAACAAGTATATACAAGTATCCAACAACCATAATATGCAAAGAATGAGTGATGCCGGTATACCTCCCCCCAAGCTTAGGCTTTTGGCCTAAGTGGAGATCAACCCCAACGAGGGTCTAGGTTCCATGCCGGTGGATCATACATGGCGTAGTCATAATAAGGTCCCGATGCAGAAGAAAAGCGTGGAGGCTTGATACGTCTCCGACGTATCGATAATTTCTTATGTTCCATGCCACATTATTGATGATATCTACATGTTATATGCACACTTTATGTCATATCCGTGCATTTTCTGGAACTAACCTATTAACAAGATGCCGAAGTGCCTGTCGTTGTTCTCGCTGTTTTTGGTTTCGTAAATCCTAGTAACGAAATATTCTCGGAATCGGACGAAATCAAGACCCGTGTTCCTATTTTCACCGGAAGCATCCGAACACCCGAGAAGGACCGGAGGGGGCACTCGGGCCCCTGCACCATAGGCCGGCGCGGCCCAGGCCCTGGCCGTGCCGCCATATGGTGTGGCCACCCCTTCGACCCTCTTGCGCCGCCTCTTCGCCTATTTAAAGCCTCCGTCGCGAAACCCCTGAAGCAAAAAAACCACGATACGGAAAACCTTCCAGAGCCGCCGCCATCGCGAAGCCAAGATCCGGGGGACGAGAGTCTCTCGTTCCGGCACCCCGCCGGAGCGGGGAAGTGCCCCCGAAGGCTTCTCCATCGACACCGCTGCCATCTCCACCGCCATCTTCATCACCGCCGTCTGCTCCCATGAGGAGGGAGTAGTTCTCCATCGAGGCTCGGGCTGTACCCGGTAGCTATGTGGTTCATCTCTCTCCTATGTACTTCAATACAATAATCTCATGAGCTGCCTTACATGATTGAGATTCATATGATGATGCTTGTAATCTAGATGTCATTATGCTAGTCAAGTGAGTTTTACTTATGTGATCTTCGGGAGACTCCTTGTCCCACGTGTGTAAAGGTGACAGCGTGTGTGCACCGTGTGGGTCTCTTAGGCTATATTTCACAGAATACTTATTCACTCGTTGAATGGCATAGTGAGGTGTATATTTATATCTCTTTATGATTGCAATGTGTTTGTATCACAATTTATCTATGTGCTACTCTAGCAATGTTATTAAAGTAGTTTTATTCCTCCCGCACGTGTGCAAAGGTGACAATGTGTGCACCGTGTTAGTACTTGGTTTATGCTATGATCATGATCTCTTGTAGATTGCGAAGTTAACTATTGCTATGATAATATTGATGTGATCTATTCCTCCTACATATGCATGAAGGTGACAAGTGTGCATGCTATGTTAGTACTTGGTTTAGTCTTTTGATCTATCTTACACTAAAGGTTACTAAAATATGAGCATTATTGTGGAGCTTGTTAACTCCGGCATTGAGGGTTCGTGTAATCCTACGCAATGTGTTCATCATCCAACAAGAGTGTAGAGTATGCATTTATCCGTTCCGTTATGTGATCAATGTTGAGAGTGTCCACTAGTAAAAGTCTAATCCCTAGGCCTTGTTCCTAACATCGCTATCACCGCTTGTTTACCGTCCCGGGCAAAGCACTTTTTCGGTGTCGTTTCTACTCGCTTATTCATACCACCTCGTATTTCACTATCTCTTCGCCGAACTAGTGCACCTATTAGGTGTGTTGGGGACACAAGAGACTTCTTGCTTTGTGGTTGCGGGGTTGCATGAGAGGGATATCTTTGACCTCTTCCTCCCTGAGTTCGATAAACCTTGGGTGATCCACTTAAGGGAAACTTGCTGCTGTTCTACAAACCTCTACTCTTGGAGGCCCAACACTGTCTACAAGAATAGAAGCTCCCGTAGACATCAAGGCTCCTCATGCCCAACTGGTTGATGCGAAGAACTTGCTACATCGGATGACGAGTCGAGGTGTTCCTCGGCCTCCTCCGTGTTGTCTCTTGCACGATGGCCTCCTCCCTCTATGTATGCATTCAGTGCACCTTCTGTGACTGACCAATCCTCCCTGGAATCAAGGTTAAATAGAATAGGTGCAGGCAATCCTACTAGTTTTTCAGTTTTCTTAGTTATTCTCCAAGCTTTCTTGTAAAATGTTATTCTGTAAGACAGGTTGCTCAAATTAGACGAATCAGAAACAAATTCATGCTTAATCATGGAGACTATGTCAAGTTTCTCTATGGGAAGTTGAATATCAAGATGGTGAGGTTCTACACCATGCATAGCTAATAAACGAGAGGCGATGAGACCTCTACAAATTCCTCCCTTCTCACGGTTAGTAGCAAGTCTATTGGCTATCAAAGCACCCAAGTTGAAAGTCCTATCACCTCGTAATGCAGCATCTAGAAAGGCTAGATCCTGGATAGATAACTTACTTCCATTCTTTCTAGCAAGAACGCACTTGGTGATGAAATAAGCAAAGTAACGAATAGCTGGGAGTTGAATGCTACTGATTTTACCACCATCCTCTGAGAAGCTTCTTCCATGACAACTCATCTTGAAGAGGTCCAAGAACTCTTGCGGCGATCCCCTTATCTTCTCGCATGATCCCCATTGCGGCACTCGATTGCTCGCACAAAAATCATTGAATGGCAAGTTGACAGTTTTATTATAAATTTTGTACCGAACCATGGGGTTAGATCGCGACCAACTGAATTCAAAATCCTGCACTACAGACATAGTCAGTTTTGCATATTGGCATGGTTCACCATCAACAAAATCATCCAACCCTGCACGAGAGATTAGACTTTGAACGTCTTGCAAGATTCCTGCACTTCTCATAAAATCCACGCATGGGTAGTAAGCGGGGTATACTCCTTCTTCGCGGTGAACTCTCATGACCGGTTGCACCTCCAATTCTTGTTGGTTGAGTTGGTGCCTACTCCCTTCCATTTTCTGAATTTTTTCAACAAACATTATAAAATTTGATTTGGTGACATATAATTGAGGGAAACTACCATAGGAACTTGCTAGAGTACTAATCATGCATCAAAACTAGTTTCTACCACTTAGAACAAGCATGCAAGCTCACTAAACATGTTACCTACAAGCAGCAAAATATTCAAGATATAATCCACCAAACAAAATTCTACTTGGATAATCGGAGGAGTCACATACCGAAGAGCAAATGTGCCAAATTTCAGACAGAAATCTGGGCTGAGCAAAGAGATCGAGAAATCTGGAGCTCTTGAGCAAAAACGTGAGTGAGAGGAACCTGGTGCGAGTTTTTTCGGGAGAGAGAAGAGAATGGGAGGAAAAGATGATGTAGTGGGGCAAGGAGGGGCCCACACACCAGGGTGGCGCGCCCCCCTTGCTGGCCGCGCCGGCCTATGGGGTGCCACCTGGGGTGCCCCATCGGTCATCCCCGGTGTTCCCGTGTGCCTCGTCGAAAAATAGGACCAACGGTATAATTTTTGTGAATTTTTGAAAACTTTGAAAAATGCACATTTCGGGTGTCAAAATTATTATTACTTGCGTAGAAAAGATTTTGAAATCTCTAATTAACTAAGGAACTTTGCAAAACAAAAGTGCTACAACAAGTAAATCAATTGGAGGAAGAAAGAGATGTTGTTTAGTTCTCTATGCATATAAAATGAATTTGTTAACAAGGTTGATCAAGTCTTGCCACCAAATAAATTTTACATAGCATAAGAAGAAAAAAACCTCAAATCAATCATGTTACCTTGTATTGTATTGATATGGATCCAATCACAAGAGTTTGATAATCTTCTTTAGGCTCATTGATGGTGTGTAACTCACACGTTCGTTGGGAACCCCAAGAGGAAGGTATGATGCGCACATCAGCAAGTTTTCCCTCAGAAAGAAACCAAGGTTTATCGAACCAGGAGGAGCCAAGAAGCACGTTGAAGGTTGATGGCGGCGGGATGTAGTGCGGCGCAACACCAGGGATTCCGGCGCCAACGTGGAACCCGCACAACACAACCAAAGTACTTTGCTCCAACGAAACAATGGAGGTTGTCAATCTCACCTGCTTGTTGTAACAAAGGATTAGATGTATAGTGTGGATGATGATTGTTTGCATGAAAACGAGAGAACAAGTATTGCAAGCAGATTGTTG
>NW_025901193.1:0-30325 GCF_022539505.1 Lolium rigidum | reverse complement strand
CATGCATCGCGTAATCATCGTCATACATTACCGTTTGTTGATCGTCCTCAAGTAAAGCATTGTTCTCGGGTGCCGTTGCTACTACTTATTCATACCACCTGTATTTCACTATCTCTTCGCCGAACTAGTGCACCTATTAGGTGTGTTGGGGACACAAGAGACTTCTTGCTTTGTGGTTGCAGGGTTGCATGAGAGGGATATCTTTGACCTCTTCCTCCCCGAGTTCGATAAACCTTGGGTAATCCACTTAAGGGAAACTTGCCGCTGTTCTACAAACCTCTCGCTCTTGGAGGCCCAACACTGTCTACAAGAATAGAAGCTCCCGTAGACATCAAGCACTTTTCCTCGGCGCCGTTGCCGGGGAGGAAAGGTAAAAGGCACTCATACTACGGTCCCGGGTAAAGTATTTTTCCTGCGCCGTTGTGTGTGTGCTCGAAGCTATTTCCTTTAGATCCCGCAATTGCATCTTGTTGTTTCTTGTTTACACTAGTTTGGCATAATGTACAAGAGTGAGCTTCTTATTCTATTTCCCGATTTAAAACATGGATTGTTTGATGCGAAAATTAAAAAACCTATGAAATCTTATTTGCATGCCGGTAGTAATATTAGTATGAACGCTTTGAACACCATTGTTGATAATGATATAGAAAGTTCTAAGCTTGGGGAAGCTGGTTTTGCATGATATTTTTAGTCCCCCAAGCATTGAGGAGAAAATTTTCTTTGATGATACTTTGCCTCCTATTTCTGATGATGATAATGATAGTGGTCTTTTTGTGCCACCTACTATGGAGAGTAAATTTTGTTGTGATTATACTATGCCTCCTACACTTGATGAGAATAATAATGATAGCTACTTTGTTGAATTTGCTCCCACTACAACTAATAAAATTGATTATGCTTATGTGGAGAGTAATAATTTTATGCATGAGACTCATGATAAGAATGCTTTATGTGATAGTTATATTGTTGAGTTTGCTCATGATGCTACTGAAAGTTATTATGAGAGAGGAAAATATGGTTGTAGAAATTTTCATGTTACTAAAACACCTCTCTATGTGCTGAAATTTTTGAAGCTACACTTGTTTTATCTTCCTATGCTTGTTACTTTGCTCTTCATGAACTTGTTTATTTACAAGATTCCTATGCATAGGAAGCATGTTAGACTTAAATTTGTTTTGAATTTGCCTCTTGATGCTCTCTTTTGCTTCAAATACTATTTCTTGCGAGTGCATCATTAAAACTGCTGAGTCCATCTTAATGGCTATAAAGAAAGAACTTCTTGGGAGATAACCCATGTGTTATTTTGCTACAGTACTTTGTTTTATATTTGTGTCTTGGAAGTTGTTTACTACTGTAGCAACCTCTCCTTATCTTAGTTTTATGTTTTGTTGTGCCAAGTAAAGTCTTTGATAGTAAAGTAAGTACTAGATTTGGATTACTCGCAGTAAACAGCATTTCTTTGCTGTCACGAATCTGGGTCTAATTCTCCGTAGGTAACTCAGAAAATTATGCCAATTTACGTGAGTGATCCTCAGATATGTACGCAACTTTCATTAAATTTGAGCATTTTCATTTGAGCAAGTCTGGTGGCCTAATAAAATCCATCTTTACGGACTGTTCGTTTTTGACAGATTCTGCCTTTTATTTCGCATTGCCTCTTTTGCTATGTTGGATGAATTTCTTTGATCCATTAATGTCCAAGTAGCTTTATGCAATGTCCAGAAGTGTTAAGAATGATTGTGTCACCTCTGAACATGTTAATTTTTATTGTCCACTAACCCTCTAATGAGTTGTTTCGAGTTTGGTGTGGAGGAAGTTTTCAAGGGTCAAGAGAGGAGGATGATATACTACGATCAAGAAGAGTGAAAAGTCTAAGCTTGGGGATGCCCCGGTGGTTCACCCCTGCATATATTAAGAAGACTCAAGCGTCTAAGCTTGGGGATGCCCAAGGCATCCCCTTCTTCATCGACAACATTATCATGTTCCTCCCCTGAAACTATATTTTTATTCCGTCACATCTTATGTGCTTTACTTGGAGCGTCCGTGTGTTTTTGTTTTTGTTTTTGTTTGAATAAATTGGATTACATCATGCTTGTGTGGGAGAGAGACACGCTCCGCTGGTTCATATGAACACATGTGTTCTTAGCTCATAATATTCATGGCGAAGTTTCCTCTTCGTTAAATTGTTATATGGTTGGAATTGGAAAATGATACATGTAGTAAATTGCTATAATGTCTTGGATAATGTGATACTTGGCAATTGTTGTGCTCATGTTTAAGCTCTTGCATCATATGCTTTGCACCTATTAGTGAAGAAATACATAGAGCATGCTAAAATTTGGTTTGCATAATTGGTCTCTCTAAAGTCTAGATAATTTCTAGTATTGAGTTTTGAACAACAAGGAAGACGGTGTAGAGTCTTATAATGTTTTCAATATGTCTTTTATGTGAGTTTTGCTGTACCGGTTCATACTTGTGTTTGTTTCAAACAACCTTGCTAGCCTAAACCTTGTATCGAGAGGGAATACTTCTCATGCATCCAAAATCCTTGAGCCAACCACTATGCCATTTGTGTCCACCATACCTACCTACTATGTGGTATTTCCCGCCATTCCAAAGTAAATTGCTTGAGTGCTACCTTTAAACAATTCAAAATTTATCACCTCTGATTTGTGTCAATGTTTTATAGCTCATGAGGAAGTATGTGGTGTTTAGCTTTCAACCTTGTCATTTACTTTTGACGGACTCTCATATGGACTAGTGGCACATCCGCTTATCCAATAATTTTGCAAAAAGAGTCGGCAATGGGATTCCCAGTCCCAAATTAATTAACAAAAATAGACACTCCTCCATGGTATGTGATTGTTGGACGGCACCCGAAGGATTCGGTTAGCCATGGCTTGTGTAAGCAAAGGTTGGGAGGAGTGTCATCATAATAAAACTAAAATAAAAAGGCACTCCTTCATGGTATGAGATTGTTGGCAGGCACCCGAGGATTCGGTTAGCCATGGTTTGTGAAAGAAAGGTTGGAAGGAGTGCCACCCAAAAATAAAATAATTCATGGGAGCCGCTCTTGGAAGTCCGGTTGGCGAGGTAGTTAGTGTACCCATTACCATTCGTTGACAACAACAAACACCTCTCAAAACTTTACTTTTTATGCTCTCTATATGTTTTCAAAACCAAAGCTCTAGCACAAATATAGCAATCGATGCTTTCCTCTTTGAAGGACCATTCTTTTACTTTTATTGTTGAGTCAGTTCACCTATCTCTCTCCACCTCAAGAAGCAAACATTTGTGTGAACTGTGCATTGATTCTTACATATTTGCATATTGCATTTGTTATATTGCTTTGCATTGACAATTATCCATGAGATATACATGTTATAAGTTGAAAGCAACCGCTGAAACTTCATCTTCCTTTGTGTTGCTTCAATACCTTTACTTTGAATTATTACTTTATGAGTTAACTCTTATGCAAGACTTATTGATGCTTGTCTTGAAGTGCTATTCATGAAAAGTCTTTGCTTTATGATTCAGTTGTTTACCCATGTCATATACATTGTTTTGATCGCTGCATTCACTACATATGCTTTACAAATAGTATGATCAAGTTTATGATGGCATGTCACTCCAGAAATTATCTTTGTTATCGTTTTACCCGCTCGGGACGAGCGTAACTAAGCTTGGGGATGCCGATACGTCTCCAACGTATCGATAATTTCTTGTGTTCCATGCCACATTATTGATGTTATCTACATGTTATATGCACACTTTATGTCATATTCGTGCATTTTCCGGAACTAACCTATTAACAAGATGCCGAAGTGCCGCTCTCGTTTTCTGCTGTTTTTGGTTTCGAAATCCTAGTAACGAAATATTCTCGGAATCGGACGAAATCAACGCCCGGGTTCCTATTTTACCCGGAAGCATCCGAACACACGAGAACCGCCGGAGAAGGGGGCAGGGCCACCACACCACACCCCGGCGCGGCCAAGGGGGGCGCGCCCCCTAGGGTGTGGGCCCCCGTAGAGCCCTCCCGCGCCGCCTCTCCGCCTATATAAAGCCCCCGACCTAAAAACCTCGGGACGTTCGACGAAAACCACGTAAAACCTTCCGCAGCCGCCGCCATCGCGAAGCCAAGATCCGGGGGACAGGAGTCTCCGTTCCGGCACCCGCCGGAGCGGGGAAGTGCCCCCGGAAGGCTTCTCCATCGACACCGCTGCCATCTCCACCGCCATCTTCATCACCGCCGCCGCTCCCATGAGGAGGGAGTAGTTCTCCATCGAGGCTCGGGGCTGTACCGGTAGCTATGTGGTTCATCTCTCTCCTATGTGCTTCAATACAATAATCTCATGAGCTGCCTTACATGATTGAGATTCATATGATGATGCTTGTAATCTAGATGTCATTATGCTAGTCAAGTGAGTTTTACTTATGTGATCTCCGGAGACTCCTTGTCCCACGTGTGTAAAGGTGACAGTGTGTGCACCGTGTGGGTCTCTTAGGCTATATTTCACAGTAATACTTATTCACCGTTGAATGGCATAGTGAGGTGCTTATTTATATCTCTTTATGATTGCAATGTGTTTTGTATCACAATTTATCTATGTGCTACTCTAGTGATGTGTTATTAAAGTAGTTTTATTCCTCCCGCACGTGTGCAAAGGTGACAAGTGTGTGCACCGTGTTAGTACTTGGTTTATGCTATGATCATGATCTCTTGTAGATTGCGAAGTTAACTATTGCTATGATAATATTGATGTGATCTATTCCTCCTACATATGCATGAAGGTGACAAGTGTGCATGCTATGCTAGTACTTGGTTTAGTCTTTTGATCTATCTTACACTAAAGGTTACTAAAATATGAGCATTATTGTGGAGCTTGTTAACTCCGGCATTGAGGGTTCGTGTAATCCTACGCAATGTGTTCATCATCCAACAAAAGTGTAGAGTATGCATTTATCTATTCTGTTATGTGATCAATGTTGAGAGTGTCCACTAGTGAAAGTGTAATCCCTAGGCCTTGTTCCTAAATATCGCTATTGCTCGCTTGTTTACTCGTTTTATCGCGTAACTACTCGCTGCGTTACCATCGCTTGTTTACTCGTCCCGGGCAAAGCACTTTTCCGGTGCCGTTGCTACTACTTATTCATACCACCCGTATTTCACTATCTCTTCGCCGAACTAGTGCACCTATTAGGTGTGTTGGGGACACAAGAGACTTCTTGCTTTGTGGTTGCAGGGTTGCATGAGAGGGATATCTTTGACCTCTTCCTCCCTGAGTTCGATAAACCTTGGGTAATCCACTTAAGGGAAACTTGCTGCTGTTCTACAAACCTCTGCTCTTGGAGGCCCAACACTGTCTACAAGAATAGAAGCTCCCGTGGACATCAGAGGACAATCATGAAGACGACGCCATTGACCTTGGTGCTTCGCCGACGATGATGGAGATCATGCCTGTTGATGATGGAGATCATGTCCCTGCTTTGGAGATGAAGATCAAAGGCGCAAAGACAAAAGGGCCATATCATATCACATATGAACTGCATGTGATGTTAATCCTTTTATGCATCTTATTTTGCTTAGATCGCGACGGTAGCATTATAAGATGATCCCTCTCACTAAAATATCAAGATAATAAAGTGTTCATCCTTAGTAGCACCGTTGCCAAGACTTGTCGTTTCGAAGCATCTCGTGATGATCGGGTGTGATAGAATCAACAAGTGCATACAACGGGTGCAAGCCAGCTTTGCACATGCGGATACTAAGGTGGCCTTGACGAGCCTAGCATGTACGGACATGGTCTCGGAACACGTGATACCGAAAGGTAGAGCATGAATCATATGATTGATATGATGAACACTTTGAGTGTTCGCCATTGAAGTTACATCTTGTCTCGTGATGATCGGACTTGGTGTGGTGGATTTGGTTCGTGTGATCACTAAGACAATTCGAGGGATATTGTTTTGAGTGGGAGTTCACCTAGTTTTTAATTATATTGAATTAAAATTTGAACTCAATTTGTCATAAACTTAGTCTAAACTATTGCAAATATGTTGTAGATATGGCGTCCCCAATCAATTTTAACCAGTTCCTAGAGAAAGAAAAGCTTAAGAGCAACGGTAGCAACTTCATCGACTGGTTCCGTCATGTGAGGATCTTCCTCAATGGCGGAAATCTGCAATATGTGCTTGATGCACCGCTAGGTGACCCTCCTGCAGAAACTGAAACCGATGAAGTAAAGAATGTTTACGCGACTCGGAAAACTCGGTACTCTCAAGTTCGGTGTGCCATCTTATGCGATCCGGAAGCCGATCTTCAAAAACGTTTTGAGCACCACGATCCACATGAGTTAGTCAATGAGTTGAAAACTATCTTTGAGACTCATGCGGCCGTGGAATGCTATGAAGCATCGAAACACTTCTTCGACCGCATGATGGAAGAAGGCAGCTCCGTTAGTGAGCACATGCTCGCCATGACCGGGCATGCGAAGAAACTCGGTGACTTGGGAATAGTGATTCCTAACGGATCGGGGATTAATCGTGTCCTTCAATCACCGCCACCTAGTTACAAGAACTTTGTGATGAATTACAATATGCGGAACATGAACAAAGAGTTACCCGAACTCTTCGCCATGCTAAAATCTGCTGAGATTGAAATTAAGAAAGAGCACCAAGTGTTGATGGTCAACAAGACCACCAGCTTCAAGAAACAGGGCAAGTCTAAAGGCAAGAACAAGAAGAGTGGCAAGAAAGCTGCCACGCCTCCTGTGAAACCTAAGACTGGCCCTAAGCCTGATGTTGAGTGCTATTACTGCAAGGAGAAGGGACACTGGAAGCGTAATTGCTCCAAGTATTTGGCGGATCCGAAGAGCGGCCTTGTCAAGAAGAAGAAAGAAGGTATATGTGATATACATGTTATAGATGTTTATCTTACCGGTTCTCGTACTAGTACCGGGTATTTGATACTCGGTTCGGTTGCTCATATTTGTAACTCGAAACAGGAACTAAAGAATAAACGAAGACTACTAAAGGATGAAGTGACCATGCGCGTTGGAAATGGATCCAAAGTCGATGTGATCGCTGTCGACACACTTCCTCTACATCTACCTTCGGGATTAGTTTTAAGCCTCAATAATTGTTATTTTGTACCCGCGTTGAGCATGAACATTATATCTGGATCTTGTTTAATGCAAGACGGTTATTCATTCAAGTCTGAGAATAATGGTTGTTCTATTTTTACGAATAATATCTTTTATGGTCAAGCACCTGAAAAGAATGGCTTATTTCTGTTAGATCTCGATAGTAGTGATACACATATACATAACATTGATGCTAAGCGAATTAAATTGAATGATAATTCTACTTATATGTGGCACTGTCGTCTTGGTCATATTGGAGTGAAACGCATGAAGAAACTCCATACCGATGGATTACTTGAATCACTTGACTTTGAGTCACTTGATAGATGCGAAGCATGTCTAATGGGAAAAATGACTAAGACTCCATTCTCTGGTATTATGGAGCGAGCTACAGACTTATTGGAAATCATACATAACGATGTGTGCGGACCAATGAGTGTAGCCTCGCGCGGTGGTTATCGTTATGTTCTAACCTTCACAGATGATCTGAGTAGATATGGGTATATCTATTTCATGAAACATAAATCCGAAACTTTCTAGAAGTTTAAGGAATTCCAAAGTGAAGTAGAAAATCAACGTAACAAGAAGATTAAATTTCTACGATCTGATCGTGGAGGTGAATATCTGAGTTATGAGTTTGGCATGCATTTAAAGAAATGCGGAATACTTTCACAATTGACACCGCCGGGAACACCACAACGAAACGGTGTGTCCGAACGTCGTAATCGAACTCTCTTAGATATGGTTCATTCTATGATGTCTCTTACTGATTTGCCGTTATCATTTTGGAGTTATGCATTAGAGATAGCCGCATTCACTTTAAATAGAGCACCATCAAAATCCGTTGAAACGACACCGTATGAATTATGGTTTAATAAGAAACCTAAGCTATCGTTCCTAAAAGTTTGGGGTTGCGAAGCCTATGTAAAAAAGTTACAACCGGACAAGCTAGAACCCAAAGCGGAGAAATGCGTCTTCATAGGATACCCTAAGGAAACTATAGGGTACACTTTCTATCACAGATCCGAAGGCAAGATCTTTGTTGCTAAGAACGGAACCTTTCTTGAGAAAGAATTTCTCACTAAAGAAGTGACTGGAAGAAAAGTAGAACTCGATGAGATTGAAGAATCTCTGCTCGTTGATCAGAGTAGCGCAGTGCCGGAAGATGTTCCTGTGCCGCCTGCACCGGCAACAGAGGAAGCTAATGATAATGATCATGAAACTTCAAATGAGATAGCTACTGAACCTCGCAGATCGACAAGGGAACGTGCCACTCCAGATTGGTATGATCCTTGTCTAAATGTCATGATTGTGGAAAACAATGATGAAGACCCTGCGACGTATGAAGAAGCAATGATGAGCCCAGATTCCAACAAATGGCAAGAAGCCATGAAATCCGAAATGGGATCCATGTATGAGAACAAAGTATGGACTTTGGTAGACTTACCTGATAGCCGCAAGGCTGTCAAGAATAAATGGATCTTCAAGAGAAAAACAGATGCTGATGGTAATATTACTGTCTATAAAGCTCTACTTGTCGCAAAGGGTTTCTGACAAATTCAAGGTGTTGACTACGATGAGACTTTCTCACCTGTAGCGAAGCTAAAATCTGTGAGGATTTTGTTAGCAATAGCTGCATTTTTCGATTATGAGATTTGGCAGATGGATGTCAAAACGGCGTTCCTTAATGGAGACATTGAGGAAGAGTTGTATATGGTACAACCCAAAGGTTTTGTCGATCCTAAAAATGCTGACAAAGTATGCAAACTTCAGCGTTCAATCTATGGACTGAAGCAAGCATTGAGAAGTTGGAACCGACGCTTTGATAAGGTGATCAAAGACTTCGGGTTTATACAATGTCATGGAGAGGCCTGTATTTACAAGAAAGTGAGTGGGAGCTCTGTAGCATTCCTGATATTATATGTAGATGACATATTATTGATTGGGAATGATATAGAACTATTAAGCAGTGTAAAGGGTTATTTGAATAATAGTTTTTCAATGAAAGACCTTGGTGAAGCATCGTATATATTAGGCATCAAGATTTATAGAGATAGATCAAGACGTCTAATAGGGCTATCACGAGTACATACTCGGACAAGATTCTAAAGAAGTTTAGAATGGACGAAAGTAAGAAAGGATTCTTACCTATGTTACCGAGGCAAGGTCTTGAGTAAGACTCAAGGTCCGACTACGGCAGAAGAAAGAGAAAGGATGAGTCGGATCCCCTATGCCTCGGCAAGTAGGCTCTATCATGTATGCCATGCTATGTACAAGACCGGATATAGCACATGCTCGTTAGTTTGACTAGCGAGATATCAAAGTGATCCAGGAATGGAACATCTGGACAGCGGTCAAGAATATCCCGAAGTACTTGAAAAGAACTAAGGATATGTTTCTTTGTTATGGAGGTGACCAAGAGCTCGTTGTAACAAGTTACACCGATGCAAGTTGGAACACCGATCCCGATGACTCTAAGTCACGATCCGGGTACGTGTTTATATTGAATGGTGCTGCAGTAAGCTGGGCAAGCTCGAAGCGGTGCACGGTGGCGAAATCCTCAACGGAATCGGAGTACATAGCGGCTTCGGAGGCTTCATCGAAGCGGTATGGATGAAGAGGTTCATTGTAGAGCTCGGTGTGGTTCCTAGTGCATTGGACCCACTAGTCATCTACTCGTGACAACATGGGTGCCATCGCCAATGCACAAGAACCAAGGTCACACAAGAGGCTGAAGCATATCAAGCTGCGTTATCATTCGATTCGCGAGTACATCGAAGATGGAGAAGTAAAGATTTGCAAAGTACACACTGATCTAAATGTAGCAGATCCGTTGACTAAAGCTCTCCCTAGGGCAAAGCATGACCAACAACAGAATGCCATGGGTGTTAGGTACCTTACAATGTAATCTATATTATTAACTCTAGTGCAAGTGGGAGACTGTTGGAGATATACCCAAGAGGCAATAATAAAAGTGGTTATTATATATCTTTATGTTTATGATAAATGTTTATATACCATGCTATAATTGTATTAACCGAAACATTGATACATGTGTGTTATGTAAACAAACAAATGAGTCCCTAGTAAGCCTCTTAACTAGCTTGTTGATTAATAGATGATTAGTTTCATAATCATGAACATTGGATGTTATTAATGACAAGGTTATATCATTATATGAATGATGTAATGGACACACCCAATTAAGCGTAGCATAAGATCACGTCATTAAGTTATTTGCTATAAGCTTTCGATACATAGTTACCTAGTCCTTATGACCATGAGATCATGTAAATCACTTATACCGGAAAGGTACTTTGATTACATCAAACGCCACTGCGTAAATGGGTGGTTATAAAGGTGGGATTAAGTATCCGGAAAGTATGAGTTGAGGCATATGGATCAACGAGTGGGATTTGTCCATCCCGATGATGGATAGATATACTCTGGGCCCTCTCGGTGGAATGTCGTCTAATGTCTTGCAAGTATATGAATAAGTTCATAAGAGACCACATACCACGGTACGAGTAAAGAGTACTTGTCAGGAGACGAGGTTGAACAAGGTATAGAGTGATACCGATGATCAAACCTCAGACAAGTAAAATATCGCGTGACAAAGGGAATTGGTATCGTATGTGAATGGTTCATTCGATCACTAAGTCATCGTTGAATAAGTCATCGTTGAATATGTGGGAGCCATTATGGATCTCCAGATCCCGCTATTGGTTATTGGTCGGAGTGAGTACTCAACCATGTCCGCATAGTTCGCGAACCGTAGGGTGACACACTTAAAGTTGGATGTTGAAATGGTAGAACTTGAATATGGAATGGAGTTCGAATATTTGTTCGGAGTCCCGGATGAGATCCCGGACATCACGAGGAGTTCCGGAATGGTCCGGAGAATAAGATTCATATATAGGATGTCATTTTATGTGTTTGAAAATGATTCGGAAGGTTCTATGGAAGGTTCTAGAAGGTTCTAGAAAAGTCCGGAAGAAACCACTAAGGAAGGAGGAGCCCCGGAGGGACTCCACCTCCCATGGACAGCCAACCCTAAGGGGGAGGAGTCCCAAGTGGACTCCCCAAAGGGGCCGGCCACCCCCCCACATGGAAGGGGGGAATCCCACCTCAAGTGGGATTCCCACCTTGGGTAGGTTTCCCTATCACATGGAAGGTTTTGGGTTCGGGTCTTATTCGGAGACTTGTAGTCCAACACTTGGGGCTTCCACCTATATAATGAGGGACCAAGGGGAGGGGGCTGGCCACCCAAACACCACAAGGTGGCCGCACCCCATAGTGGCGGGCGCCCCCCTCTCCCAAACCCTAGCCGTCCCACCTCCTCCACCTCTCCCGCAACGCTTAGCGAAGCTCCGCCGGAGTTCTCCATCGCCACCGCCACCACGCCGTCGTGCTGCCGGATTCAAGGAGGAGCTACTACTTCCGCTGCCCGCTGGAACGGGGAGAAGGACGTCGTCTTCATCAACAACCGAACGTGTGACCGAGTACGGAGGTGCTGCCCGTTCGTGGCGCCGTGATCAAGATCTTCTACGCGCTTTTGCAAGCGGCAAGTGAACGTCTACCGCAGCAACAAGAGCCTCCTCTTGTAGGCTTTGGAATCTCTTCAAGGGTGAGAATCGATAATCCCCTCGTTGCTACCGTCTTCTAGATTGCATCTTGTCTTGGATTTCGTGTTCGCGGTAGGAAATTTTTTGTTTTCTATGCAACGTTATCCTACAGAAGAGTCCTCCGGGAGATGATTCCCCTCTCCGGCAGGGTGCCGGAGGCGATCTCCTGAATCCCCCGAGATGGGATTGGCGGCGGCGGCGTCTCTGGAAGGTTTTCCGTATCGTGGCTCTCGGTACTGGAGTTATTCTCGACGAAGGTTTATGTAGGCGGAAGGGTAGGTCAGGGGGCGTCACGAGGGGCCCACACAACAGGGCCGCGCGGCCAGGACCTGGGCCGCGCCGCCCTAGTGTGGCGTCGCCTCGTGGCCCCACTTCGTATCTCCCTCGGTCTTCTGGAAGCTTCGTGGAAAAATAGGCCCCTAGGCGTTGATTTCGTCCAATTCCGAGAATATTTCCTTACTAGGATTTCTGAAACCAAAAACATCAGAAAACAGCAACTGGCTCTTCGGCATCTCGTCAATAGGTTAGTGCCGGAAAATGCATAATAATTATATATAATGTGTATAAAACATGTGAGTATCATCATAAAAGTAGCATGGAACATAAGAAATTATAGATACGTTTGAGACGTATCAAGCATCCCCAAGCTTAGTTCCTACTCGCCCTCGAGTAGGTAAACGATAACAATGATAATTTCGAAGTGACATGCTATCATAATCTTGATCAATACTATTGTAAATCATATGAGGTGAATGAAGTGATTCGAAGCAATGGTAAGACAATGATTAAACAAGCTGAATCATATAGCAAAGACTTTTCATGAATAGTACTTTCAAGACAAGCATCGATAAGACTTGCATAGGAGTTAACTCATAAGGCAATAAATTCTTAGTAGAAAGCTTTGAAGCAACACAAAGGAAGATATAAGTTTCAGCGGTTGCTTTCAACTTCAACATGTATATCTCATGGATAATTGTCAACACAAAGTAATATGATGAATGCAAATAAGCAAATATATAGGAATCAATGCACACAGTTAACACAAGTGTTTGCTTCTAAGATGGAAGGAAATAGGTAAACTGACTCAACAATAAGGTAAAAGAATGGCCCTTCGCAGAGGGAAGCAAGGATTAAATCATGTGCTAGAGCTTTTCAAGTTTTGAAATCATATAGAGAGCATAAAAGTAAAGTTTTGAGAGGTGTTTGTTGTTGTCAACGAATGGTAGTGGGTACTCTAACTACCTTATCAACCAGACTTTCAAGAGCGGCTCCCATGAAGGACGTTATTTCTACCACCATGGTAGATCATCCCTCTTCTCTTTTTTTTACACATGCATTTATTATTTATGGATGACACTCCTCCCCACGTTTCCTTTCTCAAGCCATGGCTAACCGAATCCTCGGGTGCCTTCCAACAATCTCATACCATGGAGGAGTGTCAATATTTTTTTTCTTTTCTTTTTCTTTTTGCAAAATTAAGTTGCTCACTGATTGATCAGGGCAAAGCATGTGAAGAGAATTATTAATGCAAGTTTATTAGTCGGGGCTGGGAACCCCATTGCCAGCTCTTTTTGCAAAATTATTGGATAAGCGGATGAGCCACTAGTCCATTGGTGAAAGTGTGTCTGAAGTAAATGACAAGATCGAAAGATAAAACACCACATACTTCCTCATGAGCTATAAAACATTGACACAAATAAGAGGTAATAAATTTTGAATTGTTTAAAGGAAGCACATGAAGTATTTACTTGGAATGGCAGGAAATACCATGTAGTAGGTAGGTATGGTTCACACAAATGGCATAGGTGTTGGCTCAAGGTTTTGGATGCACGAGAAGTATTCCCTCTCAGTACAAGGCTTTTGGCTAGCAAGGTTATTTGAAGCAAACACAAGTATGAACCGGTATAGCAAAACTTACATAAGAACATATTGCAAGCATTATAAGACTCTACACTGTCTTCCTTGTTGTTCAAACACCTTAACCAGAAAATATCTAGACCTCAGAGAGACCAATCATGCAAACCAAATTTCAACAAGCTCTATGTAGTTCTTCATTAATAGGTGCAAAGTACATGATGCAAGAGCTTAAACATGATCTATATGACCATAACAATTGCCAAGTATCAAATTATTCAAGACATTATACCATTTACCACATGCGGCATTTTCCGTTTCCAACCATATATCAATGAACGAAGTAGTTCAACCTTCGCAATGAACATTAAGAATAAAGCTAAGAACATATGTATTCATACGAAACAGCGGAGCGTGTCTCTCTCCCAAACAAAGAATGCTAGGATCCGAGTTTATTCAAACAAAAACAAAAACAAAAGCAAACAGACGCTCCAAGTAAAGCACATAAGATGTGACTGAATAAAAATATAGTTTCACTAGAGGAACCTGATAATGCTGTCGATGAAGAAGGGGATGCCTTGGGCATCCCCAAGCTTAGATGCTTGAGTCTTCTTGAAATATGCAGGGATGAACCACGGGGGCATCCCCAAGCTTAGACTTTTCACTCTTCTTGATCATATTGTATCATCCTCCTCTCTTGACCCTTGAAAACTTCCTCCACACCAAACTCAAAACAAACTCATTAGAGGGTTAGTGCATAATCAAAAATTCACATATTCAGAGGTGACATAATCATTCTTAACACTTCTGGACATTGCACAAAGCTACTGAAAGTTAATGGAACAAAGAAATCCATCAAACATAGCAAAACAGGCAATGCGAAACAAAGGCAGAATCTGTCAAAACAGAACAGTCCGTAAAGACGAATTTTACAGAGGCACTTAACTTGCTCAGATGAAAATGCTCAAATTGAATGAAAGTTGCGTACATATCTGAGGATCACGCACGTAAATTTGCAGATTTTTCTGAGTTACCTACAGAGAACCCTGCCCAGATACGTGACAGCAAGAAATCTGTTTCTGCGCAGTAATCCAAATCTAGTATTGACTTTACTATCAAAGACTTTACTTGGCACAACAATGCAATAAAATAAAGATAAGGAGAGGTTGATACAGCAGTAACAACTTCCAAGACTCAACAAAACAGTAGTAAAAACATACATGGGTTATCTCCCAAGAAGTGCTTTCTTTATAGCCATTAAGATGGGCTCAGCAATTTTAATGATGCTCTCGTGAAAAATAGAAAATGAAGCAAAAGGAGCATCAAAAAGCAAATTCAAAACACATTTAAGCCTAACCCACTTCCTATGCATAGGAATCTTGTAGACAAATAAATTCATGAAGAACAAAGTGATAAGCATAGGAAGATAAAACACGAGTAACTTCAAAAAATTTAGCATATAGAGAGGTGTTTTAGTACCATGAGAATTTCTACAACCATATTTTCCTCTCTCATAATAACTTTCAGTAGCATCAGTAATAAACTCAACAATATAACTATCACATGAAACATTCTTACCATGAGCTACATGCATAAAAGTATCATTACTCTCCACATAAGCATAATCAATTTTATTAGTAATAGTGGGAGCAAATTCAATAAAATAGCTATCATTATTATTCTCATCACCATAATCATATATAGGAGGCATATTGTAATCATAATTAATTTTCTCCTCAATAGTAGGTGGACTGAAAATATCATATTCATCATTGTAAACATCATATATAGGAGGCATATCATCAACATAAACTTTCTCCTCCATACCCGAAGGACTAAAGAGATCATTTTCATCAAAACCGACCTCCCCAAGCTTAAATTCTTCCATAGCATTAGCAACAATGGTATTCAAGGCATTCATACTTATAACATTGCCATTAGCATGCATATAAAGTTCCATAGGTTTTTTAATTTTCTCTTCAAACACCTCATGTCCTAACTCAAGATAAATACTATAAAGATCTCTAATATTTTTGTTGTTTTCCATTAAGCCTAACTAGTGAAGTCACACAACTTAGTATTCTCAGGAGTATTCATTTTAGCAGTAGTAAATAAAGCAAACTAGATAAAGTAAATGCAAGTAACTAATTTTTTGTGTTTTGATATAGAGAACAAGACAGTAAATAAAGTAAAGCTAGCAACTAATTTTTGTGTGTTATGTTTTAGTGCAGCAAACAAAGTAGTAAATAAAATAAAGTAAAGCAAGACAAAAACAAAGTAAAGAGATTGGAAGTGGAGACTCCCCTTGCAGCGTGTCTTGATCTCCCCGGCAACGGCGCCAGAAAAAGAGATGCTGGTGTGTAGTTGACGTGGGAGATAGAAATCTTTGTGGTGTAACTTTTCTTCAGGTCCCCGGCAACGGCGCCAGAAAAAGAGCTTGATAACGCGTGAAGCACACGTCCGTTGGGAACCCCAAGAGGAAGGTGTGATGCGTACAGCAGCAAGTTTTCCCTCAGAAAGAAACCGAGGTTATCGAACCAGTAGGAGCCTAGAAGCACGTGAAGGTTGTTGGTGGAGGAATGTAGTGCGGCGCAACACCAGTGAAACCGGCGCCAACGTGGAACCTGCACAACACAATCAAAGTACTTTGCCCCAACGTAACAGTGAGGTTGTCAATCTCACCGGCTTGCTGAAAACAAAGGATTAAACGTATCGAGTGGAAGATGATGTTTGTTTGCGAAGACAAGTAAAGAACAATTGCAGTAGATTGTCTTTCAGATGTAAAGAATGGACCGGGGTCCACAGTTCACTAGTGGTGTCTCTCCCATACATATAAGATAAATAGCATGTTCGGTGAACAAATTACAGTTGGGCAATTGACAAATAAAGAAGGCATAACAATGCACATACATATATCATGATGAGTACTATGAGATTTAATCAGGGCATTACGATAAAGTACATAGACCGCTATCCAGGATGCATCTATGCCTAAAAAGTCCACTTTCAGGTTATCATCCGAACCCCTTCCGGTATTAAGTTGCAAGCAACAGACAATTGCATTAAGTATGGTGCGTAATGTAATCAACACAAATATCCTTAGACAAAGCGTCGATGTTTTATCCCTAGTGGCAACAGGCACATCCACAACCTTAGAACTTTCCGTCACTCGTCCCGGATTTAATGGAGGCATGAACCCACTATCGAGCATAAATACTCCCTCGTGGAGTCAGAAGTATCAACTTGGCCAGAGCCTCTACTAGCAACAGAGAGCATGCAAGAACATAAACAACTCATATGATAGATTGATAATCAACTTGACATAGTATTCAATATCCATCGGATCCCAACAAACACAACATGTAGGATTACAAATAAACGATCTTGATCATGATAGGCAGCTCACAAGATCTAACATGATAGCACAATTAGGAGAAGACGACCATCTAGCTACTGCTATGGACCCATAGTCCAGGGGTGAACTACTCACACATCGATCCGGAGGCGATCATGGCGATGAAGAGTCCTCCGGGAGATGATTCCCCTCTCCGGCAGGGTGCCGGAGGCGATCTCCTGAATCCCCCGAGATGGGATTGGCGGCGGCGGCGTCTCTGGAAGGTTTTCCGTATCGTGGCTCTCGGTACTGGTGTTATTCTCGACGAAGGTTTATGTAGGCGGAAGGGTAGGTCAGGGGGCGTCACGAGGGGCCCACACAACAGGGCCGCGCGGCCAGGACCTGGGCCGCGCCGCCCTAGTGTGGCGTCGCCTCGTGGCCCCACTTCGTATCTCCCTCGGTCTTCCGGAAGCTTCGTGGAAAAATAGGCCCCCGGGCGTTGATTTCGTCCAATTTCGAGAATATTTCCTTACTAGGATTTCTGAAACCAAAAACAGCGAGAAAACGAAGAACTAGCTCTTCGGCATCTCGTCAATAGGTTAGTGCCGGAAAATGCATAATAATGATATATAATGTGTATAAAACATGTGAGTATCATCGTAAAAGTAGCATGGAACATAAGAAATTATAGATACGTTTGAGACGTATCAAGCGCCGCCGCCCCCGTCCGCCTGAGGCCACTGCTGCGAGCGCCGCCACCACCGGACACTTCGCCTCGCTGAGCCGCGCCTCATCGTCACCTCCGCCGCTGCGGGAACCCTCCGGAGCGCCGCCGGCCACCACCGTCCGAGCCGCCACCGCCGCGCCATCACCGCCGGCCGGCCAAGGTGAGAGGAGCCTCTCCTTATCACCTCCCCCTCCTCTATTTAATCTGGACCGTCCAGATCGCATAGGATCTGACGGCCACGATCCCTTTAGGGGCGATCCGAGTGATCACCCGCGCAGCCAACCGCGCGGCGGCACGTGGCCTGCACAGTCAACACGCCCAGTCAGCGTCCAGTCAAACTGGGTTTGAATTCGAATTTAAATGTCAGATTTGCTGTCCAACTTGTAAAATCAATATAAAATCAACCGTAGGTCAAAATTTTACAAATTTTATATTGTTGGAAAGCTTACAACCTGCAACACAACCATGCAACAATACAGTACATGTTCTGTGATAAATTTTGCACCATAATTCAAAACAGAGAATTAACCCTTTGACACTATAAAAATTGTGTAAATTAATCCAGTGGGCCAAAATTTACAAATTTGTAGTCTATGGAATCCTTAGAACATGTACTTCATCATGGAACCAGAGTTGACCAAAGTTAGTACCTGCACAAACTTGATTTTGCAAATCTATTCAAATCAGTAATCTGACAATAATTCAAATTCTATAAACAATTTTTGAATCAATCCAGTTGCTATAGTCTTGTATTACTGTACCCTATCTAGAGATGTTGGGTTTAGATTTTTACAAAACATAAACTTGGCAGTACCTAATTTAGTTGATGTCTATGCATTGTTTAAGTGATTAATATTGCTATAAATGAAATCCAAATTAAAACAAATACAACGAGAGATTATTACCAACATTATAAATACCAGAGGACACATAATACAACATTTTCACATCATACCTATGTGTGAAATTAAATGATGCATATCATGCATGCATACATGTCTATGGTTGTGCATTTGGAATGTTGTGTTTATTTGGCTCATGTTTACTTTGTTTAGATTGTGAGGAGGACCAGGGTCTTGCTTGTGATTGCTGTGATTGTTCAGGTTGCTTTGAGCAAGTCAAGTGACACTCATCTTCTCACCCAGTTTTATTCAATGCATTAGTGTTTTTCTAGTAGTATGCATGATAGGTTGTTATTGGTTTTCAAAGTGAATGCAATGCTAGAATTCCTAGTAGCGGATAGCCACCCTGAACCCCCCTGTTAGGTAAATGCTTTGCCGTACCTGGCTACTATCAAAATTATCGCCGCTCTCGTATTTGTTTGGTGGTTTACAAAAGTTTACAAAACTTTGAAAACTAACAACCTTAATGCACACCTGGGTGGATTGGCTGATTGGTGGGCGGCTACTCAGGGCCACATTGTGGTTGTCTTTGCCTGAGGGTGCGCATATGTTGAGTGGCTACTCAGGGCCACATTGTGGTTGTCTTCGCCTGAGGGTGCACTTGTGGATCGCCACCCAGGAACAAAGACATTTGTAGGTCTTCACTGTTTTAGATAGCTTCCAGTGCAGCCTTATGGTATATGGCTCTGCCAAGATTCTTCAGTTGTGGAGGTTCATCCTATTGTCGGATCAGAGGGTGGTAGCAGAATTATAGGAGAAACGGGTCTGACTGGTATGGGTGAACTTCTCTTCCCAAAGGTCTTGTCTCATCTTACTCTTGGGTAGGATGGGTCTTAAGGTGAAAATGCACAACATCTCGAGAGTTAAATCTAAGATCTTAGTCGTGTCCCCGGTCATGGACAATTTGAGCTACTAGGAAGGGATTGTACTGAAGAATCTCAACGCCCTTTTGTTTTCTAAAGTCAATTAAAATGCGTAAGAAACCCTTCATGGTGTGTCATGGTGAGCCCTCTGAACACCCATGATTGATTTCAAAGTTACCTTAATAAACTTCGTGGTGTGTCATGGTGCGCCCTCCGAACACCCACGATGAATTTCAAAGTTATCAAATGTTTTATCAAATATAGGACAAAATTGGCTTTATGCAAATAGCCTAGCTCCACCAACCAAAATCATGTAGTTAGTCTTTTCAAAACTGCCACCAAATAAGTGTCATTTGCCAGTACATCATTGTACTGACCTCCATTCGTGAGGCTGCATATTCAAACTTGCAAGTCGCTCTGATGAATATTATTGATAGGATCTCGAGTCTACATTCCAACATGTCTGCCTGTGGCGCATGATGAATATGGAGGCTCCATGCTACTTTATTTCCGCTATATTTGATATTTGAACTTTATTTGAAGGCTAGTTATTTGGACTATGCCAGTTGTATCTTTGTAAAGTTCTCTGGTTGTATTTATTTTATTAAGATTTTATTTATAGCACTATTAATCACTTGATAAAGGTAGCATCCTACCTTTTAATAAAGGTAAGATATATGTGTATCGTGCTATTCCCGGGATAACTGATAGCATACATATTACAAAATATAGTAATCATTGTAATAGTATCAAATTACTACATCGTTGATCCAAAGGGTAAAGTAAAACCTTACAAATTGCATAGTCACATGGACTAGCTCAAATAAAATGTTTAGAACAAACACAGCGGAATGTAAGTCATCAATGAGCCTTCATCATCTTCATGTGCCACAGGTAGTCATGTTGGAATGTAGACTCGAGATCCTACTAGTACTCATCTTCAGAAGAACCTGCACGTTTGAACATGCAGCCCCACGAATGAAGGTCACTACAATGATGTACTGGCAAATGACACTTATTTGGTGGCAGTTTTAGACATGACTATCTACATGATATTTGGCTAGTGGAGTTTATTTGCATAAAGCCAATTTTATCCTAGATTTGTTTTAAAACAAAACAATTTTGAATTCTCGAAAAGGTTTTACACCAAAATGGGCACATGGTTAAATCCACCATGCACACCAAGTCGATATGACTCCCAAGTCACCACCACATACTATGGTTAAATCCACCATGTATATAGCCCTAGGGTCACTCGACCGGGATAATCCTCAGGTCACCACCACATACTATGGTTAAATCCACCATGTATGTAGCCCTAAGAAAATCCAGTCCTGAGATTGTTTCTACACAAGTTTTAATCATTCAGAAAAGGTGATGAGATTATTCCATACATTCCTTGTCCAGGAGCTCAAATTGTCCATAACCGGGGACACGGCTAAGGTCTTAGGTTTAACTCTCGAGAGGTTGTGCACTTTCACCTTACGACCCATTCTACCCAGAGAGAAGAATGAGATAAGATCTTTCAGAAGGATAATTCAACCATACCAGCTAGACCCGTTCCCCTTGGCCGTCGCCACATCTGAATGTCTAGCAAACAAGTTGAACCTCACAACTTAATTAATCCTGGCAGAGCCCATAATACCATAAGGCTGCACTGGAAGCTATCTAAACATGGACGACTTGGTAATCTCTTTGTTCCTGGGTGGCCAACCACAAGTGAAACTCACAGGCTTAAAACCCCTTACAGGTAGTAAACCCCCACACGATCCCCTGGTTAAATCCACCAGGTGTGCGGTCCAGAGCAACCACTCTACATCTGCGAACTCTCAGGTGATAACCCCCACTTAAGTCCACGTGGTCCTGAGTAGCCGCCCACCAATCAACCAATCCACCCAGGTGTTTCATTAGGGTTGTTAATTTTAATTTTTCAAACACTCACAACCAATAACGAAATAGCATTTGGCATTTGATGTTGCAAAGAAAAAATTAAAGCGTTCTAGCAATGGGTTCAGGAGTAGCTACACACTACTAGGGTTTGCTAAGCATAGCATAGTACCTTTCTTTTGAAATCGAAAACCTACCATGCATACTAGTTTCAAAACACTAATGCATAATTAAAATAAGTAGGATTTGAATGTCACTTGCCTTTTTGGATCGTTCACTTCTCTCAACAAAACAAGTCGCTCTTCACACGAACTATAAGATAAAATATAGCACAACATAAACACACCATTCAACAATGACAACAAAATCAAACAAGACAACAATCGGAAATCGCTCTATGGTAGTAAGGTGTGGCATGAGGTTTGGCTTGCAAGATATGGTCTTGGGGTGTTGGAATGGCTAAGTCACATGATTAGAATGTAATGGACCATCCAAGATAAAATTTAAGAATCTTTATGATTTACAAAAGAATGAAAAGAATTTGGAATGACCCATGTGAATTGATCACATAAGTGAAAAATAGTGCAACAACAATACTATTGAATAAGTGTGACAACAATTACTCAAAATATTATAAATTACACATAGGCTTGGGTATGGATTTGTGATATATATTGAATTACTCAATTAACTCATTTGTAAATTGAATAGTTCAATATAAGCCAATAAGATTAAGTGGGCATATGGTTGAATAGGCATGTATGATATTGAAGATGTGGGTCAAAGATGCTAATGGATATCAATGGTTCAAAACATGTGATATGTGGTAGGGTTTCTCGACCTCACCGGAGCAAGCTGAAAGTCTAAAATACGACATGTCACACTTTACTCAAATAACTCAATTGTTATTTCAATAATATGGACTAGGATAATATGATTTGGAGAGATGTGATAATGGACAAGATCAAAGTGTCTAAATGATTTTGATATATGGGTTTGACTATAGGCTTCTGTTTTGCATAAATGAACCTTGTTTAAAAAAATTTAAGGAAATTCATCTATAATGAAAATACTCAAATCCTCATGTTTGAATTTGAATAGTCGCAAAAGGGTTGAACTAAGTTTGGTGTATGTGCAAGTGGACAGAGGGCATCAATATGATCAATTTGCAAAAGGAATCACTTGATTTGGGTTTATAGAGTTTGAGTTATGTCAAATACTCAAATTCACATATTCAAATTTGAATATTTTAAAAAATTACTCAAAAGTCAAATTGTATTTTACATTTGTATTCTACACATTTTTTTGAGTTTAGGGGTATATCCTTTTCTAATTTTGGGCTTGTAATTGTTTTTCTATAATTTTTACAAGATTGAACATGTCACGGAGCTATAGATTGGAAGATACAAAATTTTAAAGTTTATTTACGTGAATTAGCTAGCACAAGATGTTGATCGATCTGAACAGGATACTTCAACCGGGTCAATTAACTGGGGTACCTAGAGTCTTGGATTTAGATCTAACGGCCTACGATCTGATCGGTTTACTCTAAACTATGCATGCGTGATTCAACCTAATGAGATGACTGTCTTACAGTGGCAGATCATGACCTCAAGTCTCGACGCTGGCGGGTAGGGAGTTCCTGTTCTTGTCGATGCGAGGATCCCATTGCCTAATGAAAATAGAGGACGGGTTGCGGCGCAAGACAGCGAAATCCAAGGTGTCCTCCGCGTTGTCCTTCTCTTCCTCGGAACGATGACGGAACCTGGCCGGAGTCGACACGGCGCCAGCAGGATTCAGATGAAGATAAACCCGTCGATTTGCTCGCGGAAATCGTCGACGAACGGCGGCAGAACTGCGGAGTTCGGCGACGGAATCGAGCAGCCTTGGGGCACTATTTGGCGAGGAAGGAGAGGGGAAATGGAGAGGAATGAGTGGGGCTTAAGTAGGAACATATCGCTCGTTAAATGGTGGCTTAAATCGCCGGGAATCAAGTCCAGGGGAAATGCAAAGAAACTGAAAACGTACGAGGGCGTGCGTGCGGTTATTCCATGGCTGAGCCTTGAAGAAGCGATGGGCCCTACGTGTTCAGCAGGAAAAAAAATGAAGAAAGAAGAACGTGGGGCTCTTGCTAACTTGCTTGTTGGCTGATGGCCTTGAGATGGGTTTTGGCCACTCGGCCAGGATGTGCACGGACGCGAGCCTGGCTGGCTAACTCATTTGAGTTGGCTGGCCACTGTCCCGCTTCGTTGATTTTTTTAATAAATTGATTTGAGAATTATGTTTGATCAAAAGTGACTTAAACAATTTAGAAAAATATAACTAAAATATTTGTTATTGAATGTGGAGCATTTTGATAAATTTGAATTTGGCACACATGCCTATAGACTTTATTTGCATTACCTTCAGGTATAAGGTTTCTTTAAAAAATTTAAAGTTCATTCAAAATTTCCTAGGGAAATCAAAGATTCATGATGCTTATGAATGCAATGCATGTTTTTTTTAAAACTCTATTTTTGGAAACGCTTTCTATAAAAGTTTTAGTTTCTTGTGAATTTTTCAACCAAGACAAACAAGCAATCTTAGATTTTATTTTTATTTAATATTCCAAAATTTGGAAAATCTTGGGATGTGACAGACTACCACCCTTAAAAGAAATCTCGTCCCTAAGATTTGAAGAGGCTAGAAAGAAAAGGTTTGGGTTCAGATCTTCTAGAAGGTTCATACTCACTATTGCTTCTTTTTCGAACATCTTCGAGGATAATTCGCAAGTTAACCTTGGGCTTTGAAAACTTTACACTAAACCATATGTGGTCATACCATCAACTGTATCAATTCACATGAGGGTATTCATCCCATGGGTATTATCTTTTACTTGAGCATACTCATGGGGAACTCCTTGAGATACCATCTCCAAGTAACATATCATGCAACATCTGGTGTAAAACCATAATCCAAGGGTATGGCTTCTAGCACCCTTAAAAGGAACTTTTGTTAGGTAGTCTCAGATCTTGGGTTTAGGTTAAGCTCTTCTTGGATATGACTTGGCACATCCGAGGATATTGCTTGGCAACAGGTCATCTTTTGAAAACATCTAGGGTTTCTGAGTTAATATCCAATAGGCGAATGTCTATTAACATATAGTGAACCACATATCACTTCAAAGTGATTTGAGTAGGCCTTTTCTCATGGTTGGGTTTGCTAACCCATATAGGATGGTGGTTGATCTAATTTTGACAATGAGGGATCACTCTTTAGGTCAATCAGGAGACCAAGATGAAAGAACTTCACGACATTAATTCCTCATCCTCTGCATGTTGGTGTCTCCGACAACCTTCCACTACCCTTAAACTAGTGGTTGGATCTTCAGTCTCATTGTAGTCCTACGCTTGGCAACACTTGCCTACTATAAGGTTATAATATTTCTCCACCCTAAGGTTTAGGCTTAATCGTCGACATTTATTTTGTAGGTAGGTCTCTCTAGATTCGCAAAGTCAACATTATGAAAGCGAATAATAAGAGTAGTAGGAATGGTGATCAATCCATCCTGCACCCAGATGATTACTTCGCATTTGATTTATTGAATCTCGTATCCTAACACTTGGTCAACCTCACAAGTTTGATAAAAAATAGTCCATGGATAATTGAATCAATGTTTCAATCCCCATTATTGAATTGTTTTGAAAAACATTTCTATCGATCCCTAGCTATGGTTTTGCGAATGTCACAATCAATGCTTCTTCATCATGATAGGAAAGATTTATGTTGGTTTCACTACTGTTGTCTTCATGGCGATTTGTCGAGAAAATGTTGGCTAGGTTGGGTATAGATGAGAATAGATAGAAAGATTCTAAAGAAGATTCCTACCCAAACACAACAGATCAAAGCAATTCATCATACAACAAGCATCTAACAAGCATCAAGCAACATAACACAAACACAACCAAACTAGTATGGTCAAACCACAATTTGGTATGATCAATGCGTTATTACTATATCGTTGGTATGATGAAAGATAACTAATGGTGGTCTAGTCTATTTATGTTTTGGATGTTTTAAGTTTCTATTCTACTCCTTCGGTGTATCCTCGTGTGTTGTGCAGTTTGCATCGAAGTCTTTCTTCAAGTTCTTCATTGGTCTTCCATAAAATCCTTCTTGCGGAGTCGAACAATATCACATGAAGCATCAGTCCCTCACTTCAGGTACAAGGTCATCATCTCTACTTCCTTGATGGTTCCATAAGGTAGGTCATCTAAGGCAAGAGGAAAACATTTTTGAAGATGGAATAGATAAGAGTACTAGAAGTTCACAAAGCACACATTTTTTTGAAATAGGATTAGATAAAAATTTCATCCTAGGGTTTTCCTATTTCTAATCCAAACCTAGGGTCTCGATTCTACAGGCAACACTATGCTCTGATACCATTCTGTAACGCCCTACCTTTTTACAAAGGTAGAACACCTGTGTTCAGTGCTACTCCATGGATCACTGATAGCACCACAGTACAAAATATAGCATTCATAGCAATAGTATTCAATAATTACAGCGTAATGATCCGGTACGACAAATAAGGGAAGATACAAATGGCATAGTCCAGATGACTAGCCTTCAAATAAAGTTCAAATTATCAAACACAGCGGAATAAAATAGCATGGAGCCTCCATCTTCATCATGCGCCACAGGCAGACATGATAGCACACACATTACAAAATATCTTAATAAAACAAATAAGGGAAGATACAACTGGCATAGTCCAAATGATCATTAGTTCAGCCGGGAATAGCACGATACACAGATATCTTACCTTTATTAAAATGGTATCAGAGCATAGTGTTGCCTATAGGATCGAGACCCTAGGTTTGGATTAGAAATAGGAAGACCCTAGGATAAAAATCTATCTATTCTTGTTTCTATTAAAAAAATTGTGTACTTTGTGAACTTCTAGTACTCTCATCTATTCCATCTTCAAAAATGTTTTACTCTTTCCTTAGATGACCCAAATCATGAAAACCATCAAGGAAGACGAGCGAGTAGCCATATTGAAAGAACATGTCCATTGCCCATGTGTGGTTTTGGTAATTGATGACAATCCCTATGGACTAACGGTTTCATTGAGAATCTATCTTAGGTCAAGTCCATAGCCATGTGTCCATTTCAAGGTTGCAAGATGGAGAAGATCGAGTACGATGAAGACGGTGTCGAAGAGAGGTGAAGACTGTGTAGAAGATGAAGAGAGATGAAGACAGCGTAGAAGATGGATGAAGACGGTGGCGTGCGTACAAGATGGAAGAAGACGGTGGCGTGTATGTTGGAGGAATACGGTGGCATGTACAATGATTAGGAGGGTGAAGACGGAGCTTGCCGACTCGAGTGGAACGCGCAAGGACAAGGTTTGTGCTCGATAGGATAGTGAGTCGCATCATCGAAGAGAGATCAAACCTTGCATGCATTGCATCGTGTTTCTTGGTTGTTCTTGGTTCTTATCCATGAGATGGGTTAGAGCTTGTGTTCATTCTCATGACAAGCTCTAGCTCATCGGAAACAGATTCCGGATGCATCGCATGTTGCATGTTCGAGGGTGATGATTTTCCGATTTACCATATTGAGAGGTTACACCTCTATGACCATAAGAAAATCATCATCCACTCTTTTCCATGTTTTCAACTTGTGAAGAGGTAGCTCTCGTCGTCCTCTTTCCGGCAAAATTGATTTCACTGCATTCCGACTTTCCTAGCTCAAGTTATGCATTTTACCGTTGCCTTCTATTTGATTTTAAAAAAAGGAAGAAAAAGCTTTGTTGGGCCGGTCGGTACTACCGCGAGCGGTACCGGCCCAGATACCGCTCATGCGGAATTGCTCACAAAGAGCATGCCGGTACTGGGCCGGTACCGGACCGGAAGTACCGGCCCATCCTATTTTTCCCTTTCTTCCTCTACTCCACCACCGCGCCCAGCCACCGCCTCCCTTGCTGGGCCGCCCCGTGCCAGGCCGCCGGCCTGCGCCTGGCCGCCCCAAGCCGCCCGCTTGCTGCACTCTATCGCATCCACGCGAGCGAGCTCGCTCGCCCGTTGACCAAGGCGCGCGGGGCTCCAAGCTGCGCTGCTGTCAGCTGGCCCCACGCCGCGCGCTGCTGCAGCTGCCGCCCCGTCGCGTCGCGTTCACACTCCCGCCGCTGCGCTGCTTTTCCCTCTCTCTCTCTTCTGCTGTTTGCTCTGCTGTTCCTCAAATTTAGGCACAAGCGGTAGTACCGCTCCGCAGAGCGGTACTACCGGTTTGGGCTGATTTTCTGCCTGATTTTTGCACAGTTTGCGCGCGAGCGGTAGTACCGCTTCGACGAGCGGTAGTACCGCTCGGGCGCGAATCTGACCATTTTTCTGCCTCCAACAGCTATATTTTGGGCCCCCTATATATACCTCTCTTCCACCTCCGACACAACCACTTCTTCCCCTCCATTCTCTCTCCTCCATTGTTGACCTTGAGTTGTTTCTTCCTTCTCTTGATCCCCCCACTATTTCTTGCATATTTTTGGGGGAAAGGAGAGAGGAGATCTAGATCTAGAGCTTCACCAATTGAATCCCTCTCTAAGTGAGGGGATTTTGCTAGATCTAGATCTTGGAGTTACTTGGTGTTTCTCCTCATATTTGTTCTTCCTCCCTTATTCCCCCAATAGCTTGTGTAGCTTTGTTGGAATTTGGGAGAGAAGAACTTGGGCATCTTAGTGGTGTTCTTAGCCATTGCATTAGGTGCATCGATTTGGGTTCTCTCCGGGGTTTCGGTCTCGTAGAGGGCATGTTTGACCTTAGTGGTGTTCTTGTAGCCTTTTGTGGCCTTGTAGCCTTTTGTGGCCTTGTAGCCTTTGTGGCCTTGTCGTCTTTGTGACGTGGTAGTCTTTGTGGCGTTGTTTCCTTTGTGGAGTGTGGTAGCCTTTGTGGTTTTGGAGCCGGTTGTGGCGCGTTGGTGTCTTGGTGGCTTTGTTGCCGGTGTGGCGTGTTGTAGCCTCTTGTGGCCTTGTACTTGAGAGCCTCCGTGTTGTGGAGTTGCCTCAAGCTTGATACTTGGGAGTTTGCCCAAGCTTGTACGGGTTCGGTGACCACCCTCAAGGGTCCCTTAGTGGATCGAGGCTTTCCTCCTTGGAGGAAAGGCTCGAGGAGAATACGGTGGCCCTAGTGGCTCATTGGAGTGCCTCGTGCCTCCACACCGCTCCAACGGAGACGTAACACCCTTGGGTGTGAACTTCGGGATACATCGTCGTCTCCTCGTGCACCGATTACTTCTCAACCCGAGCTCCTTTACCTATGTGCTTTACATTGTGATATCTGTAACATCTCAAATTTCAAATGAAGGAAGAAGAACAATTCAAAGTATCCAAAATTTAGAACCAACAAAAACTTTTACTTTGCATATAGTACCCTGCATAGGACTTGTGCATTTTGAGTGATATGCCATGATGATTGTTATCTTGTATATGTAATGAGTTCCAAAACCCTAGAATGATCAAGTAATCATCATAAAACAAATCCATCAAAAGAGAGAAAGAAATCAAATATTATTAAAACCCTAAAAACCCTAACATATGGTCCATGTCATTTTTGTAAATTTTACCCTATACCCATTTAATCTTCACCAATAATTATAATATGATATTAAAGAGTAATTACAACATTTGGAATCAAAGCTACACCATTTGAACCAAATTCAAAATTGAAAATATGATCACATATGATAATGGTCATTTCTGACTTTTATAGTCTGGTCACCACTTTGAGCCTCTCTATTTCAAAATTTCTAAACTAAACAAATCCAACTCTTTGCATGTCATCCAAGTACACAACAAGGTGAACAACTTTTGTAAAGATCATGATATCAAATTCAGTATGGATCAAGAGTTATGATCAAGAGAAGATGAGACATTGAAACATATGTAAGATTCACAAAATTCAAAATGTGATCAAACCTGGCCAAACCTTGAACCCCACTTGACCTAGCCCTACTCCCCTGACCTAACCCTACCTAGCCCAGGCCAGAGCACGCCATGGACACGACCAGATCATGGCCAGCCATGGCCATGTCGGCCATGTCGCCTTCGACACGCCTCCCCCTTTCTCTCTTCACCATCGCCACGGCCACCATGTCCAACACGTAGCCCACGCCTTGCTGAGATCGCCCGTACTCGCCGACGATCGCGAGGACGCCGACAAGCCCCGGACGACGCGCGCCCAGGTACGCCCGTGTACGCCGCGAGCGGCATGGGCGACGTCACTGGCGCACGGACGCGCGAGACACGGCCACGCGGCGCCCGCCAAATCTCGCCGTACCCCGACCATATCCGCGCGCCGTGGTACCCTTCTCGCCACGCGGAGCTCGCCGGACACGCCGACGTCATGCCTTGGCGACCACGGCCGCCGGAGAGGACGAACGCGCCCGCGACGGCCGCGACAGTACACGCGCCCGCCCGACCACCGTACGCCACCATTGACCACGCCGTTGACGCCCCGAGGACCGCGGTGACGTCGTGAACATGACCGCGTCGCCGCCTAGCTCCCTAGACCCTCGGAGAAGCCGCGCCCTTGTCGACCTCGCCGCAGCACCCCGAGCACCCACGCTCGCCTATAAATAGAGGCCTCCCTCGACAATCCAAGCACACCACCATGATCACCACTCACCACCGCCTCGCCCAGCACCAGTAGCCACCTCAATCGTCGCCGGAGCAAGGCCAATCGACGCATCACTGCCGCGGAAGCTCTGCAGCAATCGCCGTCGATCCAGGCCTCCCCAAGCGACGCCACTGCTACCAGGAGCCTCGCCGTCGTCCACAACCTCGTCGAGCATACTGCCAACCCTAGATGGAGCCACCGTAAGCCCTCCGACCCCCTACCTGCGCCGCCGACGAACTTCTCTCTCGCCGTCGACGATGATGCCTGTACGCCGTTAGATCGCGATCTAATCCAATGCCCCACGTTAGTCCATACCGCTTCGGCAGTTAAGTGTCGC
>NW_025901192.1:0-14808 GCF_022539505.1 Lolium rigidum | reverse complement strand
AATTTTCAACAAACAATATAAAACTTGATTTGGTGACATATAATTGAGGGAAACTACCATAGGAACTTGCTAGAGTACTAATCATGCATCAAAACTAATTTCTACAAATTAGAACAAGCATGCAAGCTCACTAAACATGTTACCTACAGCAGCAAAATATTCAAGATATACTCAACCAAACAAAATTCTACTTGGATGGGTGGAGGAGTCACATACCAAGGAGCAAATGTGCCAAATTTCAGCAGGAAATCTGGGCTGAGCAAAGAGATCGAGAAATCTGGAGTTCTTGAGCAAAAACGCGAGTGAGAGGAATTTGGTACGAGTTTTTCGGAGAGAGAAGATGTTGGGAGAAAGAGATGGCAAAGTGGGGCAAGGAGGGGCCCACACCACATGGTGGCGCGGCCACCTCCTTGGCCGCGCCGGCCTGTGGTTTGGCGCCCTGCGGTGCCCCACGGGTCATCCTCCGGTGCTCCCAGTGCCTCGTCGAAAAATAGGACCAACGGTGTAATTTTCGCGAATTTTTGAAAACTTTGAAAAATGCACATTTTCCGGGTATTAAGTTTATTATTGTGGCCAGGAAAATTTTTGAAATCTCAAATCAACTAAGAAACTTTGCAAATTAAAAGTGCTACAGCAACTAAAACAAGTGGAGAAAGAAAGAGATGTTGTTTACCTCCTCTATGCATATAAAAGGTATTTGTTAACAAGGTTGATCAAGTCTTGCCACCAAATAAATTTTACATAGCATATGAAGAAATAAACCTCAAATCAATCATGTTACCTTGAATTGTATTGATATGGATCCAATCACAAGAGTTTGATATTCTTCTTTAGGCTCATATATAGGACAATCGATGGTTCCAACTTTGATAGTTCTCACATGAGAAATAGTATTAACTCCATACGCTTTTTCAATCCTCTTGGGGAAATAGACGGTGTGTTCCTTATCATCAACATTGAAAGTAACCTTTCCTTTATTGCAATCAATAACAGCCCTCGCGGTGTTAAGAAAAGGTCTCCCAAGAATAATAGACATATTATCATCTTCGGGCATTTCCAACACAACAAAATCGAGTTAATATCAAGCGATTATTAGTAACTTGAACAGGAACATCCTCACATATACCAACAGGAATAGCAGTAGATTTATCAGCCATTTGCAAAGATATATCAGTAGGTATCAACTTATCTAAGTAAAGTCTCTTATAAAGAGAAAAAGGCATAACACTAACACAGGCTCCCAAGTCACATAGAGCAGTTTTAACATAATTATTCTTAATAGAACAAGGAATAGTAGGTATACACGGGTCGCCCAACTTCTTTCGAACTTTTCCATTGAAAGAGTAATTAGCAAGCATAGTGGAAATTTCCTCATTGGGGATTTTCCTTTTGTTAGTAACAATATCTTTCATATACTTTGAATAAGGAGGCAATTTAATAGCATCGATCAAAGGGATTTGCAAGAATAAAGGTTTCATCCAATCACAGAATTTATTATAGTGTTCCTCTTCCTTTGATTTTAGTTTCTTAGCGGGAAAAGGCATTGGCTTTTGCACCCAAGGTTCTCTTTCATTACCATGTTTCTCGGTAATAAAATCTTCTTTAGTATACTTTTTATTTTTAGCATGCTTTTCGAGTTCTTTTTCAACCTCTTCTTTATCAGGAGTATCATTCTTACCATTATCTTCACTATTATCATGTTCATTACCACTTTCGGTTTCGAGCATCAGAAATAGAAATACTATTAGGATCATTAGCGAGGTTCAGAGGATTCTACAACATTTTTATGTTTCTTCTTCTTTTTCTTAGAATGAGCTCTAGGTTCAATGCGTTGAAAATCTTGTTCAATTCTTTTGGGATGCCCTTCAGGATATAGAGGATCCTGGGTAGAGACACCACCTCTAGTTGTTACTTCATAAGCATGTTTTTCTTTAGCATTATTTCCTAACAAGTCATTTTGCACTTTAGTGAGTTGATCAATTTGAGTTTGAATCATATGGAAATGTTTAACAAGCATCTTAACATCATTGGAGGTTCTCTCCACAATATCATGCAATTGACTAATAGCTTGAGAATTTTCCATTAGATGATTCTCTACTCTCATATTAAAATTTTCTTGCTTAACAATATAATTATCAAACTCATCTAAGCATTGCGCGAGGAGGTTTTGAATACGGAATATCTTCCCTAGTAAAGCGTTGAAGGGAATTTACCTCAATCATGGATGAAGGGGGAATTATCTCACATATATCTTCTATTGGAGGTAGATTCTTCACATCTTCAGATTTAATACCTTTCTCCTTGAGAGACTTCTTGGCTTCCCTCATATCTTCATCATTCAATTTAATTAAACCCCTCTTCTTCACTATTGGCGTTGGAGTTGGTTTAGGCGTATTCCAATCATCATAATTCCGGCCTATTTTAGCCAATAATTCTTCGAGCATCGTACGGAGTTCTTTTCTGAAAACACAACCAGCACAACTATCCAGGTATGCCCTAGACTCAATGGTTAGTCCACTATAAAATATATCAAGTAAATCATGCTTTTCCAAATCATGGTCAGGCAGAGCTCTAATAAGAGAGCAAAATCTTGCCCAAGCCTCAGGCAATTTCTCTTCATCTTCTTGATCAAAATTATAAACTCTCTGCAAAGCAGCATGTTGAGCACTAGCAGGAAAGTATTTCCGAAAGAAAACATTAAGCAATTCTTTTGGACTTTTAATAGAGCCAGGTGGCAAACTATTATACCAAGTTTTAGCATCATCTTTTAATGAGAATGGAAAGATTTTAGCAACAAAGTAAGTACGCTTCTTAATATCATCAGAAAACAAGCTACTCAAAGTAGATAACTCAGTCATGTGTTCAACAGCACTTCCTTTTTCAGTACCACAAAAGGGTGTTTTCTCAACAATAGCTATATGAGATAGATTAAGAGAAAAATCATAATCTTTATCCTTAATGTTTATAGGAGATGTGGCAAATTTAGGATCAGGAGATAGTTTATATCTAACAGTATGTTCTGCAAGCAACTTTTTAATTTTTCTTGCATCAGTAGTAGCATGGCATTTTTCAATAAAATCATCATCAAGTTCCACATAATCTTCATCAAGATCATCACTAGAGTATTCAAGTTCGGGTGAATTATCGGTGTAGTAACATCGGGAGTTTCAGCATTTTCAATTTGTCTAGACCTAGCAATTTTAGCATCTAGAAAAGTTCCCAATGAACCACTATCATCAAGCACGAGCAGAAATATTATCAATATTATGAGAGTTTTCAGATTCAGCAGAAGTACCAGACATTTGAAGCATGTGGCGGTGAAACAAGTTTATCAATCACGGATGGTGAATCAAGAGCAAGCAGAGGTACTCGGAGTTGTACCTTTTCTTGTAGTGGATGGTAATATGGCGACCTTAGTATCGCGAGGTTTACCCATGATGGAGAATTTGCAGCGAACAATATCAATCCAAGTGAACTTCCAAATAAAGCTATGCTCCCCGGCAACGGCGCCCAGAAAATAGTCTTGATGACCCACAAGTATAGGGGATCGCAACAGTCTTCGAGGGAAGTATTACCCAATTTATTGATTCGACACAAGGGGAGACAAAGAATACTTGAAAGCCTTAACAGCGGAGTTGTCAATTCAGCTGTACCTGGAAACAGACTTGCTCGCAAGAGTTTATCGATAGTAACAGATTTTATAGCGATAGCAGATAGCGAAATAACAATAGCAGAGTAACAAAGACAGCAGTAGTGACTAAAGTAAACAGCAGGATTAAAATACTGTAGGCACGGGGACGGATAACGGGCGTTGCATGGATGAGAGAAACTCATGTAACAATCAATAAAACGGTATCCAAGTACTAATCAATCAATAGGCATGTGTTCCAATTATAGTCGTACGTGCTCGCAATGAGAAACTTGCACAACATCTTTTGTCCTACCAGCCGGTGGCAGCCGGGCCTCTAGGGAAACTACTGGATATTAAGGTACTCCTTTAATAGAGTACCGGAGCAAAGCATTAACACTCACGTGAACACATGTGATCCTCACGTCATCGCCATTCCCTCCGGTTGTCCCGATTTCGTCACTTCGGGGCCATTGGTTCCGGACGGCGACATGTGTATACAACTTGCGGGTAAGATCATAAACAACGAATATCTTCATGAATCAATAACATGTTCAGATCTGAGATCATGGCACTCGGGCCCTAGTGACAAGCATTAAGCATAACAAGTTGCAACAATATCATAAAAGTACCATCTACGGACACTAGGCACTATGCCCTAACAATCTTATGCTATTACATGACCAATCTCATCCAATACCTACCATCCCCTTCGGCCTACAGCGGGGAATTACTCACACATGGATGGGGGAAACATGGTTGGTTGATGGAGAGGCGTTGGCGGTGATGGCGGTGATGATCTCCTCCAATTCCCCGTCCCGGCGGAGTGCCGAAATGGAGACTTACGGCTCCCGCGACGGAGTTTCGCGATGTGGCGGCGTTACCGGAGGGTTTACGGCGACTTCGACTTCTCTCCGGTGCGTTTTTAGGTCGAGGCGAATAAGTAGTCCGAAGGGGGCGTCGGAGGCCAGCCGAGGGGCCACACCACATGGCCGCGCGGGCCCCCCCGGGCCGCGCCGCCATGTGGTGTGGGGCCCTCGGGCCTCCACTTCAATTGTCCTTCCGGCTCCGTCATTATTCGGGAGAATAGGCCCTTTCGTCAAAATCGCGAGGTTTTCTCCGAAAGTTGGATTTCTGCACAAAAACGAGACACCGGAACAGTTCTGCTGAAAACAGCGTTAGTCCGTGTTAGTTGCATCCAAAATACACAAATTAGAGGCAAAACAATAGCAAAAGTGTTCGGGAAAGTAGATACGTTTTGGACGTATCAGTGGTGCACCTACAGCGGGGTTTGGCGTTTTCTCAACCATGCATAGTATATTGGATACATAAGTTTCAGCGTCTCCCTTTTCATTAGTCTTAGGCTTGCTACTCTCATCGAACAAATTTTCAGGAACAAGCCAAGCATAGTTATTTTCTAGTGCATCATTCATAGCTAGGAGTTTGCATGGTATTGGTGCTTTGATCTCCCCACCATCATTAGCATTATTAGTATACCTTATCCTATCCATGTCCATTTTTTCAAGGAGACTAACAAAATTAGTATGAGAACCAAGCATATTAAATTTAGCGAAGACCTTTCTAGCCTCTCTTGCTAGACCACCAAATTCTCTAAGAAGGGTTTCTAAAACAAAATCTTTCTTTTCCCCCTCTTCCATATCACCAAGTGTAAGAAACATGTGTTGGATTATAGGATTGAGATTAACAAATTTAGTTTTCAACAAGCAAACTAAAGCAGCGGCAGCAATTTCATAAGTAGGAGCAAGTTCTACCAAGTGTCTATCTTCAAAATCTTCAACGGTACTAACATGGGTGAAAAATTCTTCTATATTGTTCCTCCCAATTATAGACCCTTGTCCTACCGGTATGTTCTTTGCGGTAAAATTAAAAGGAAACATGATGAAATAAGTAAAGCAAATGCAAGTAACTAATTTTTTTTGTGTTTTGATATAATGCAGCAAACAAAGTAGTAAATAAAATAAAGCAAGACAAAAACAAAGTAAAGAGATTGAGAAGTGGAGACTCCCCTTGCAGCGTGTCTTGATCTCCCCGACAACGACGCCGAGAAAATATGCTTGATGGCGTGTATTTCACACGTTCGTTGGGCAACCCCAAGAGGAAGGTATGATGCGCACAGCGAGCAAGTTTTCCCTCGAAAGAAACCAAGGTTTATCGAACCAGGGAGGAGCCAAGAAGCACGTTGAAGGTTGATGGCGGCGGGATGTAGTGCGGCGCAACACCGGAGATTCCGGCGCCAACGTGGAACTCGCACAACACAACCAAAGTACTTTGCCCCAACGAAAGCAGTGAGGTTGTCAATCTCACTCGGCTTGCTCGTAACAAAGGATTAACCGTATTGTGTGGAAGATGATTGTTTGCAGAGAAAATAGTAAAAACAAGTATTGCAGCAGATTTGTATTTCGGTATTAAAAGAATGGACCGGGGTCCACAGTTCACTAGAGGTGTCTCTCCCATAAGATAAAAGCATGTTGGGTGAACAAATTACAGTCGGGCAATTGACAAATAGAGAGGGCATAACAATGCACATACATGACATGATAAGTATAGTGAGATTTAATTGGGCATTACGACAAAGTACATAGACCGTCATCCAAGCTGCATCTATGCCTAAAAGTCCACCTTCAGAGTTATCATCCGAACCCCTTCCAGTATTAAGTTGCTAACAACGAGACAATTGCATTAAGTATGGTGCGTAATGTAATCAACAACTACATCCTCGGACATAGCGCCAATGTTTTATCCCTAGTGGCAACAAGCACAACACAACCTTAGAACTTTCTCATCCTTGTCCCGAGTGTCAATGCAGGCATGAACCCACTATCGAGCATAAATACTCCCTCTTGGAGTTAAAAGTAAAAACTTGGCCAGAGCCTCTACTAGTAACGGAGAGCATGCAAGATCATAAACAACACATATGTAATAACTTGATAATTAACATGATATGGTATTCTCTATCCATCGGATCCCGACAAACACAACATAGAGTATTACAGATAGATGATCTTGATCATGTTAGGCAGCTCACAAGATCCAACAATGAAGCACAATGAGGAGAAGACAACCATCTAGCTACTGCTATGGACCCATAGTCCAGGGGTGAACTACTCACTCATCACTCCGGAGGCGACCATGGCGGTGTAGAGTCCTCCGGGAGATGAATCCCCTCTCCCGGCGGGGTGCCGGAGGAGATCTCCGAAATCCCCCGAGATGGGATCGGCGGTGGCGGCGTCTCGATAAGGTTTTCCGTATCGTGGTTTTTCGCCTCGGGGGTTTCGCGACGGAGGCTTTAAGTAGGCGGAAGGGCGAGTCGGGGGCCCGACGAGGGGGCCACACCATAGGGCGGCGCGGGCCCCCTTGGCCGCGCCGCCTTGTGGTGTCGCCACCTCGTGGCCCCACTTCGTATGTTCTTCGGTCTTCTGGAAGCTCCGTGGAAAAATAGGCCCACGGGTCTTCGTTTCGTCCAATTCCGAGAATATTTCGTTACTAGGATTTACGAAACCAAAAACAGCGAGAAAACGAGAACCGGCACTTCGGCATCTTGTTAATAGGTTAGTTCCAGAAAATGCACAAATATGACATAAAGTGTGCATAAAACATGTAGGTATCATCAATAATATGGCATAGAACATAAGAAATTATCGATATGTCGGAGACGTATCAATCCCCTATACTTGTGGGTTATCACCCTGCGCGCCAACGCCGCTTCCCGCCCCGCCGTGGCTATATATGGTGGACACCGGCGGGGCGACTGGCACACCTCAAGCTACCATCCATCCATGGCCGACCACATGAATTGGGAGCACGTTGTTCACATGTGCCGCCAGCTCCACCCGGAGGAGGAGGTAGCCGCCGCCGGCGTTCAGGCCCAGCAGCTGGACCTGGAGGTGGCGGCGGCGGAGGCGGAGGTCGCGAAGGCGGAGGCGGAGGCGGCAGAGCGCGCGGAAGGGCGCCTCGCGGCGACCAGGGCGGAGATCGCCAACGCCATGGCCGAGCTCGCCGACGCCAGGGCCGAGCTCGCGGAGGCGCGGGCGGCCATCGCGGCCCCTCCGGCTGACGCCGTCATCCAGGACATCGCGGACGACGACGTCCCCGTGCCCAAGCGCTTCGACTGCGCCGACGACCAGCGGATTCTGCTCGCGTCCTTCGAGTCCCTGGCTGCGGACGCCCAGCGCCGTCAGGCTTGGGTGGCGGAGGAGGAAGCCCACATCTATGCGATGGCCATGGCTCGGGGGTTAATGTGCTCCGACCTGGACTCACACCAGCGTAGGGGCCCTTCTCCCGCGCGGGTCGAGCAGGAGAACCGCGAGCTGGAGGCCGCCATCGCCGCCAGGGACGAAGCGGTGGCGGCGGCTAGGGACAGGGCCCGCTTCATCGCCGACATGGCGGCGATCCAGGCGGCGGTCCAGGCGAACGAGGACGCGGCGGTGGCGGTCCAGGCGGCGGAGGAGGAGGAGGAGGCCCGGGCGGCGGCGGCGGAGGAGGAGGAGGCCCGGGCGGCGGCGGAGGCGGCGGCTACTAAGGTGGCCATTGCCCAGGCGACGGCCCTGTGGGACAGCTCCCTGGCCGAGGCCCTCGAACGCCGCAGGCGGCAGGACGAGATGTCCAGTCGCCGGCGTGCGCGGCGCGCGGAGTGCGTGAAGCGCTCCCGCTTCGACTATGCCGCCGGCCCTTCCGGCGGCCAGTACTAGGGCGCGCGACTGCGAGTAACCGAGGCCGGTGTAGGCCGCGCGACGGCGAGTAGGTACGGCCGTTGTAGTTTTAGGTTAACTCGACTAACCATCTCTGTAAAGATGGTCCTTTTGGCCAATCAATAGTAATGAATTTTTTTTTGCTTACCTAGTCACTACTGACCGGGGATGTACCCAACGCGGACAGATTCCGCTACCGCCGAGCGTCCGCGGAGACACAAACCTGGCGCATATTTGGGCCAGGTTTGCGTCTCCGCGGACGGCCCGGTCACTTTGAGTCGCCCCACTAGAGCAGGCCCCAGACGCACTTCCGGTCACGGCGGATGAAAATGGTCGCTCAGCATCCGTTTGCGTCGCGCCGCTGGAGATGCCCTAAGAGCATCTCCAGCCGCGTCCCCCAAAGCGTCCCCCAAACCGCGCCGGACTGAGCGTTTGGGGGACGTGTTTTGTTCGTGCCGCCTTTGGGGGACGTCGCTCCCCAGCCGCGTCCCCCAAACTCCGCCCCAAATGAATTTTGGTGCACGAAAATAAAGGTTTTCATTCAATTTTGATTATATATTACAAAGTTTGAATGAAAACGGCTAGATTTCATCTAAACCTACACTACTGACCGTCCGGCGGTGCGTTCGACGGCCCCGCCCCGTCGTCGCCTCCCCTATGCCGCAGCTCCTCCTGCGCGCGCCTCCTCTCCTTGCGTTCGGCGTTGGCCCGACGGCTCCGTTCCCGTCGCGCGTCCTCCTCCGCCCTCCCCTGTTGCGCCGCCTGGAGGATGAGCTCGATGGAGCGTAGAATCTGCGCCTCTTCGCGGGCACGGGCGTCGTCCTGGAGCTTCTTCTCCGACTCGAAGGACTCGACGAGCGCGCGTTGCTGATCGGCCGTCTCGTCCGGGTGCGGCCCGTCATCGTCGGACCACTCGAACTCGTCGTCGTCCTCCACCTCGGTCTCCTCCGCCTCGGCCTCCTCCTCCTCCATTGGCGCATCGTCCTCCACATCTGTTGGCGCCTCCATCATCGCCGCCGTCAACTGATCCGCTCGCCTCCCCCAGATCGCCGCCAGCGCCGCCTCCCGCTGTCGACGCTCCTCCGCCGCCAGCTGCCGCTGGTGCTCGATCGACTCCCGCCGCCGGCGCTCGATCGACTCCCGCCGACCTCGGTACAGCGCATCCCGCTCAGCGAGCTGGCGCTGGCGCTCGTCAACCCACCGCAGCTCCATCTCCGCCCGGTACCGGCACCGTCGCGCCTCCTGTCTCGTCGAGGCGTCAGACGCCGTAACGGTGGCGTCCTGCTGCTCCTGCCACGCTGCTGCTGCCGCGGCCTCGCCACCAGCGGGGCCATGGGCGCAGAACACCGCCAGATCCGCCGCCTGCGCCGCCTCCCGCTGCTGGCGGGCCTGCTGCTGCATTGCCTCCCGCCGCTGCTGACGGTGTGCACGCCATCGCTCTTCCCGGGCCGCTGCTGAGGGGTCGGTGTCGACCTGCGTTTACGGGACTGCAAGTGGAGGAGACGGCGGTGGAGGGAAGTGGCCAGCGCCGGGGCGGTTCGCCATTGCTACTGGTGGTGGAGGAGACGGCGGTGGAGCGACGAGGGCTGTGTTTGGTGCCGGCGGGGTGTGGTGGCTACCATTGAGCCGGGAGACCTTTTATAGACGCCGGCGTCGGGAAGAAAGCGCGGGAGCAGGCGAGAAGAGGCGGGAAGATCGCGCGGGAACGGGCGGTGGCGTGCGAACGCCGGCGACGCGTGAAGGCTGCGCAGCACCGACGAGACGTCTCGCCTGCCCCTCCGTCGCCATTAAGGCAAAGATGCCGCCGTGTGTCACTGCGCGCGAATAACTTCCGTCGCGAGGTAGGCGACGGTTAGGTTTAAATTAACTGTGCCGCTGACGGGTCGGCCCCGCCACTCCTCGCCTCGCTTTTCTGTTGTGTCCGGCGTGCCCGGTGCGTCCCCTGTGGGACGGGGACGGGCTCGGGGCGCCGGACACCGTATGTGGGTGCGCCGGACAAAAATGGGCTTTAGGGAACGCGGCTGGAACGGTTTTTTTGTCCAGCGCGCCCCAAATCCCTTTGGGGAACGCTTTGGGGGACGCGGCTGGAGATGCTCTAATAATCGAGTGCATTGTCGAGTTCGTAGCTGCCGGACCGATCTCCTTGCAAGGGCAAGGGCAAATGCATGTACGCGCGGGCGGGCGACGCAAGCGTGCATGCATGCCGGCTGTTCGTCCACCTGCCGGCGCAGCGAGCGTGCGTCATCCGTGCTGTCGTGCTGAATTCGATTGTCTCCATTGCAGCAGAGAGCGCGCGCGAATCCGCTTCAGTCGAGTCAACTAGCAAACCACTGCATGCGAGCACGTGCGGGGATCGCAGGCCATCCATCGATCGATTGTCTGGGCTGAGAATCATGGGCTGAGTCAAATATAAAAGGAAAACGCTCACGTTCCCCCGGGGGAACAGCTCTCTGATCCTCCCACTCGACGCTCGTTGGATCGTTTTCCATCGAACCGTTCACCGTGCGCCACGTCGTCGTCTTATCCGACCGCGTCGCTCCGGACCGCGCCGCACCCGACATCATTACTGCGCCTCGCCGCGACCCCTTAATCACGCTCTCGCGCGAGGTGGCGGAGGAAGCGAGCGGCGCTGGGGAGCGGTGCTGGGAGATTCAACCTCCGCCGACGACGATTTCCCTCCGCCCACTGGAGAACCGCGACACCAAGCTTCGTAGTAGAGGTTCGTCGTCCTCTCGTGCTCCTCTCATGGAACCCTAGACCCCGTTCCCCGCCATTCGCTCCATTTCTGAACCCCTAGCTATGTAGGTTCATCGGCGCCGATCTCCTCCTCCGCGTCGGGTTCTTCTTCGTTGCCGATCTCTTCGGGTGAGTAGCTTCCCCTCTCATCTCTTGTCCCTTTCTACTGCCTATGGATGTCCTCCTCCTTGATCTGAAGCATGTCCTCCCCCCTCACTAATGGAATTTCCTTCCTATTTCTGGCATTTCTGGCATAGTATTGAAGGTAGAAAGCGCCCTGATCTATTGGGAGACAAGGAAGGAAGAAACTTCCACTTTTGCTACAGATGGATGTGAGTATTTCCACTGAAATATCAGGCTGTACTAGCAGATGTTCCTTTTATTCTACCAGCAGATGTTCATGTGTTGTTAGTTATTTTTTGTTTATGTAGCATTTTATAGTGTGCTCATGGATCCATTGCAGCATTTTTGTGTTTGTTTATGGTAGTTTGTACCAAACTTTTGTTCCTTTGTGTTTATATCTGTCCATGTCCATGTGCATCATTTTTGTTAAATGTATGCGTATTGCTACATTATTCCATTTTTTTTGCTTCATTTGTTTTTGATACACCACTTATTTGTTCATTTTTTGTTTTTCAGGTTTCCAAAAAAGCTGGGAAGCAACCTATGCCTAGTGCAGAGGATCAGGCTAAGTGGACTTCGAAAGACCGTTTTGCTGCGAAGCGTCTGCGTGGTGTTGCAAATGAGTTGAAGCCTGAGAAAAGAGCTATTATTGAGCAGAAGAGTGCCTTTAGTTCATTACTAAATGTTGCACCATTCAACATACCGAATGAGCTCATAGACTATCTTGCGCAACATATCACACCGTCTCTCCGTGAGTTCAGAGTTGGGAAGAAGCGGATTGTTTTCACCAGAGATATGATTACCAAGGTGTTTGGTATACGCTCAGGGCAAACCCCAGTTGTTGAACTCAAAAAGTTTGAACAAAGTGCCCTTCGAGATGTTTACAGGGGTTCTAATCCTAGACCTGATATTCCTACCACCATCAAGGTCCTGAAAGGTTGTGAAGATACTGATGAGGATACTATAGTTAGGTCCTGGGACCTCCTATGTATGGCTACTTTTGTTGATCCGAAGAGTAGCAATCATGTGGTATGGACTACTTAGGTAGCATGCTTCATCCATCTAGAACCCATGAATATGCCTGGGATGAGTACATCCTGGAGCAGTTGATGCAAGAGGTTAAGAAGATGCAGAAGAAAAGGTTAAAGACTCCTTCTCTTAAGAAAGGGAATCCCAAGTTTGAGTTTTGGATCTCTGGCCCATTTGCTGCTCTTGGTGTATGTTTTCATTCCGACAACTTGTTTCACTTCCTGCACTTAATTCTACAAGCAAAGTTTTGGTTGCTCACGTACTGCTGACTGTTTTTCTCTTTATTTTATTTTTGCAGATAATCTATTTGGACCATCTTCAGTTTCCTCCCAGCAATCATGTCATAGACTATTCACTGCCAAGAGTTTGTCATGTCAAATGCAGTGATTTTGTTTTTGCAGTTCAATGTGACCTTTCCAAGTTGTTTTTTCACAACACCAAGGTTTTTGGTAGGAGACCGGTAAGGAAGTAACCTGCATTTCCATGGTTCTTTTTGTTATTTTCTTACTTGCTTCAATTAGGATTCTTATCATGTTTTTCCTTGTTCTTTCTTTTGTTATGTGTGTAGTTCCTTGATATAAGTGAAACACCATATGCAAATGGACTACCTGGACGTGCCGAGGGAGCTCCTGTTGAACCTGAAGTGAACCCTTCAGCCTCACTAAATGATTGGCTTGTTTTCCCTAGCAACCAGGAACTTGAGGTATTGTTTATGCTGCAATCTTATTTTCTTGTTGCTACTTTAGTGTTACATCTTTGCTACCTTTATGCACATTTGGTTGCTACTGATCTGTACTTGCTAATTATAGATTATCTTTTTGTTTTTTGGTGCTGTAATTTTTGTATCTGTTTTTATGCTCCAATACTTTATATGAACTGCTACAATACTTAATATGAACTGCTCATATATCATTTTGCTGCATTCAAATGATTATGTTTTTCAGGTTCCAGACCGTTATAAGCATTTGCATGAGAAGCACAAGACCTTGTTTGCTGCTGAATTTGATATAGCAAACAAGAATTATATTGCTGGTGTCAAGCGTATGCAGTCTCAAAGGATGGCTGCTCTCCTTTGTGATGTTGATGCTGCATCGCCGACACAAGAAGGTCCAAGTGTTACATTCCAAGGTATGCATGGAGATGTAAACACTGATCTAGGAGAGGATGTTTCTGCAGATGATGATGAGCAGTCTGACAAGGAGGACTCTAGTGATGAGGATGTTGATGAGGAGGAGGCTAAGGGTGTTGATATTGCTGTGGATGATCCAGAAGAGGATGGTTCTGCAGATGATGATGATGATGATATTCCTACGGCTTACTCAGAAGATTGTGATTTTGAGCTTGCACCAAGAGATTGTGATGTTCCATCACACCGCGCTGCACCGGATGTTCCATAGCCAGCTATTATTAGAGACTCCTCTTGCCCATCTGAGGATGCCCGTGAACATCAATCTGTTGATAGTCCTGCGAGATCTCCGGTCCTAGACGATGCTGCTAAGCGTTGTAGGGAAAATGCACTTGCCAAGGCCCCTGATGCCCCCCTTTTGACCTTTTTGAGCCTGGCACCCCTGAATGGGAGGACTTTAATAAGATCGCCGATTTAACACCCGATGCGGTTGATGGCTCTGTGTAGGGATTCTGCTGCATGCGAGTCTGCTGATGCTTCTTTAGCTACGAAGGATGTTGATTTTGGTCTTGCTGCCAAGTTGCCTGCTCCAAATATGCCTGCTCCAGAGATGCCTAGTGCCGAGAGCCCTCCTACTCAGAGTTGTGTTGCAAAGATGCCTCTTCCAGAGAGCTCGGCTCATGAGAGTCCTGCTGGAGAGTTGCCTAGTGCTGATATGCCTAGTATGTTTTTCTTCCATTTTGCTTTATTTACTTTTCATTCTTTTTTGTGACCTTTTTTTTGTGCTGCTGCATTAGTGCTTTATAGTTGCTACATTAGGGTACTTCATGTGCTACTTTAGTACATCACTTGTGCTACTTAGCATAGACTTCCTTTTACCCTTAATTCTGTTCATTTTTTATAGCACCACACTAGTGCTTATATAGTTGCTACATTACTGTACTTTAGTAGCTACTTTAGTACATCAATGGTGCTACTTAACATACACTTGCTTTATTCTTTTTTTTGTTCATTTTTATAGTGCTACACTAGTGCTTTTATACTTGCTACATTAGGGTACTTTAGTAGCTACTTTAGTACATCAATGGTGCTACTCCTGGGGTTTTTGAGCATTGTTTTTTGCTACCTTAACATAGACTGTGCTCTTATTTTCTCACATTTGATTTGTTTGATTTTTTTTGTAGTGATTGTTGTTGCTACACCCGCTGCTATCCCCACCACTGTCCATGCTGCTATCCCTGCTGATATGCCCGCTGCTATCCCCACCGCTGTCCATGCTACTATCCCTGCTGCTTTCCCCGCTGCTATCCCCACCGCTGTCCATGCTGATGCTGCTATCCCTGCTGATATCCCCGCTGCTATTCCCACTGATGTCATTGCTGCTATCCCTGCTGATATCCCCGCTGCTATTCCCGCTGCCGATATCCCTGCTGCTGCAGTAGATGCCATTCTTGAGC
>NW_025901191.1:0-12582 GCF_022539505.1 Lolium rigidum | reverse complement strand
AGTGATGGACATAAAGGTACCTCCAGCAGCTGAATCCAATAAATTCCGTGAAGAAAAATTTAGTCCCGCATAGAAGGTTTGGATGATCATCCAAGTAGTCAGTCCATGGGTTGGGCAATTTTTAACCAGAGATTTCATTCTTTCCCAAGCTTGAGCAACATGTTCAGTATCTAATTGTTTGAAATTCATTATGCTACTCCTCAAAGATATAATTTTAGCAGGGGGATAATATCTACCAATAAAAGCATCCTTGCATTTAGTCCAGGAATCAATACTATTCTTAGGCAGAGATAGCAACCAATCTTTAGCTCTTCCTCTTAATGAGAAAGGGAACAATTTTAGTTTAATAATATCACCATCTACATATTTATATTTTTGCATTTCACATAGTTCAACAAAATTATTAAGATGGGCAGCAGCATCATCAGAACAAATTCCAGAAAATTGATCTTTCATAACAAGATTCAGTAAAGCAGGTTTAATTTCAAAGAATTCTGCTGTAGTAGCAGGTGGAGCAATAGGTGTGCATAAGAAATCATTATTATTTGTGGTTGTGAAGTCACACAACTTAGTATTTTCAGCGTTGGCCATTTTAGCAACAGTAAATAAAGAAAACTAGATAAAGTAAATGCAAGTAAACTAATTTTTTTGTGTTTTTGATATAGCAAACAAGATAGCAAATAAAGTAAAACTAGCAACTAATTTTTTTGTATTTTGATTTAGTGCAGCAAACAAAGTAGTAAATAAAACTAAGCAAGACAAAAACAAAGTAAAGAGATTGAGAAGTGGAGACTCCCCTTGCAGCGTGTCTTGATCTCCCCGGCAACGGCGCCGTGAAATTTGCTTGATGCGCGTGGTTGACGTATTGTCTTTTTGTTCGACACGCGTCCGTTGGGAACCCCAAGAGGAAGGTGTGATGCGCACAGCGGCAAGTTTCCCTCAGTAAGAAACCAAGGTTTAATCGGACCAGTAGGAGTCAAGAAGCACGTTGAAGGTTGATGGCGGCGAGATGTAGTGCGGCGCAACACCAGGGATTCCGGCGCCAACGTGGAACCGGCACAACACAACCAAAGTACTTTGCCCCAACGAAACAGTGAGGTTGTCAATCTCACCGGCTTGCTGTAACAAAGGATTAACCGTATTGTGTGGAAGATGATTGTTTGCAGAGAAAACAGTAAAACAAGTATTGCAGTAGATTGTATTTCAGTAAAGAGAATTGGACCGGGGTCCACAGTTCACTAGAGGTGTCTCTCCCATAAGACGAACAACATGTTGGGTGAACAAATTACAGCTTGGGCAATTGACAAATAAAGAGAGCATGACAATGCACATACATATCATGATGAGTATAGTGAGATTTAATTGGGCATTACGACAAAGTACATAGACCGCCATCCAACCGCATCTATGCCTAAAAAGTCCACCTTCAGAGTTATCATCCGAACCCCTCCAGTATTAAGTTGCAAGCAACAGACAATTGCATTAAGTATGGTGCGTAATGTAATCAACAACTACATCCTTAGACATAGCATCAATGTTTTATCCCTAGTGGCAACAAGCACAACACAACCTTAGAACTTTCTGTCACTGTCCCAGGTGTCAATGCCGGCATGAACCCACTATCGAGCATAAGTACTCCCTCTTGGAGTTACAAGCATCTACTTGGCCAGAGCATCTACTAGTAACGGAGAGCATGCAAGATCATAAACAACACATAAGCATAACTTTGATAATCAACATAACAAGTATTCTCTATTCATCGGATCCCAACAAACGCAACATATAGAATTACGGATAGATGATCTTGATCATGTTAGGCAGCTCACAAGATCCGACAATGATAGCACAATGGGGAGAAGACAACCATCTAGCTACTGCTATGGACCCATAGTCCAGGGGTAGACTACTCACACATCACACCGGAGGCGACCATGGCGGCGTAGAGTCCTCCGGGAGATGATTCCCCTCTCCGGCAGGGTGCCGGAGGCGATCTCCTCGGATCCCCCGAGATGGGATCGGCGGTGACGGCGTCTCCGGAAGGTTTTCCGTATCGTGGCTCTCGGCACCGGGGGTTTCGTCACGGAGGCTTTAAGTAGGCGGAAGGGCAAGTCAAGAGGCGGCACGGGGGCCCACACCATAGGCCGGCGCGGCCGGGGGTGGGGCCGCGCCGCCCTAGGGTTTGGCCACCCCGTGGCCCCTCTTCGTCTCGTCTTCGGACTTCCGGAAGCTTCGTGGAAAAATAGGCCCCCGGGCTTTGATTTCGTCCAATTCCGAGAATATTTCCTTACTAGGATTTCTGAAACCAAAAACAGCAGAAAACAAAGAATCGGCACTTCGGCATCTTGTTAATAGGTTAGTTCCAGAAAATGCACGAATATGACATAAAGTGTGCATAAAACATGTAGATAACATCAATAATGTGGCATGGAACATAAGAAATTATCGATACGTCGGAGACGTATCACACATGCTCACTAACGGAGCTGCCCTCTTCCATCTTACAGTTAAAGAACTTTTCAGAAGCATCATAGCTTTCCATGGACGCATGAGTTTCAAATATCATTTTGAGTCGTGGGTCTCAAAGTGTTTCTGAAGCTCTGATTCTAAACCGTAGAGGATGGCACACTAAACTGTGGAGTAATGTGTCTTCCGAGTGAGGTAAACATTTTTAGCCTCATCGGTAGCTGTTTCTGCAGGTGAGTCACCCAGCGGTGCATCGAGCACATAGAGCAGTTGTCCAGCAGTGAGGACAATCCTAAAGTTACGGAACCAATCCGTAAAGTTGCTTCCATTGTTTGTCAGCTTTTCTTTCTCTAGGAACGAATTAAAGTTGATTGTAGGGGTTGCCATAATCTACAACATATTTGCAAAGAGTTTAGACTAAGTTTATGACAAATTTAGTTTACTATTAATTTAAAATTAACTAGGTGTACTCCCACTCAAAACAATATCCCTCGAATTGTCTTTAGTGATTACACGAACCAAGTCAACTACACCAAGTCCGATCATCACGTGAGATGATGTAGTTTCAATGGAGAACATCAACATGTTCATCATATCATCTATATGATTCATGCTTAACCTTTCAGTCTTCCGTGTTCCGAGGCCATGTCTGTCTATGCTAGGCTCGTCCAGTCAAACCCTAGTCTCCGCATGTGCAAATCTGGCTTGCACCCGTTGTATGCACACGTTTAGTTTATCACACCCGATCATCACGTGATGCTTCAAAACAACGAGTCTTAGCAACGGTGCTAACTAAGGACGAACACTTTATTGTCTTGATTTTTAGTGAGAGGGATCATCTTATAATGCTACCGTCGCGATCTAAGCAATATAATATGCATAAAAGGTTTAACATCGCATGCAATTCATAATGTGATATGATATGGCCCTTTAGTCTTTGCGCCCTTGATCTTCATCTCCAAAGCACGGACATGATCCCATCATCAACGGGCATGATCTCCATCATTATCGGCATAGCGTCAAGGTCAATGGCGTTGTCTTCATGGTTGTTCACCACATGTAGCAACTATTACAACTACTTTGAAATAATACTACCACATGAAATATAAAGACAACCATAAGGCTCCTGCCAGTTTCCACAATACAATAATGATCATCTCATACATATTCATCATCACATCATGGCCATATCACATCACCAAACCCTGAAAAAATAAGGTAGACGCCTCTAATTTGGTTTGCATATTTTACACGGTTTAGGGTTTTTGAGTAAGATCCAATCTACCTACGAACATGAACCACAACGATGATACTAGTTTTGTCAATTGAAATTGTAAATTGAATCTTAACTATGGTGAGAGATACAAACACCCGCAAAGCCACTTATGCAATACAAGTTGCATGTCGAGCGTGGAGCAAGTCTCATGAACGTGGTCATGTAAAGTTAGCCCGGGCCGCTTCATCCCACCGTACCGCAAGATGCAAAGTACACATAACAAAAGACAGCAAAAGCATCAACACCCATAAAACTATTGTGTTCTACTCGTGCAACCAATCTATGCATAGACATGGCTCTGATACCACTATAGGGATTCGTAGCATAGAAAACAAAAAATTCCCTACCGCAAGAACGAATAACAAGCCAAGATCTAATCTAGTAGATGGTAGCAACACGGTGAAGATCATCATACCCTTGAAGATCGCTAAGCGTTAACGAGATTAGATCTCGTGGTTCATGTTGTCGATCACTTGCCGCTTGCAAAACCGCGTAGAAGATCTTGACGGTGCCACAATCGGGCAGCACCTCCACACTCGGTCACACGTTCGGTGTTGATGACGACGTCCTTCTCCCTGTTCCAGCGGGAAGCGGATGTAGTAGATCCTCCTCGGAATCCCACCAGCACGACGACGTGGTGGCGGTGGTGGTGGAGATCTCCAGCAGCGCTTCGCCTAAGCACCGCGGGAAAATAGGGAGGAGAGGAGTGGCTAGGGTTTGGGGAGAGGGGGCACTTGGGGCGCCGGCCTTGGTGCCCTTGGGTGGTGCGGCTGGGTTGGTGTCCGGGCCCCTCCCTCTCCCCCTCTTTATATAGGTGGACCCCCCCTAGGGTTTGCCCAAAATCCGAATAGGAGTCCAACTCAAAACCTTCCATATGGGTGAAACCTAGGGGAAGTGGGATTGCTCCCTTTCCTTCCCCTATGGCCGGCCAAGGTGGTGGAGTCCACCATGGACTCCACCTTCCACTTTGGTCAGCTAGCTAGGGTTGGTGGAGTCCATCCAGGATTCCACCTTCCATGGTGATTTCTTTCGGAAGGTTCTAGAACATTCTAGCGCCTTCCATAAATGCACCGGATCATTTCCAAACTTGGAAAGTGACTTTCTATGTATGAATGTTATTCTCCGGACCATTCCGGAACTCCTCGTGATGTCATGGATCCCATCCGAGACTCCGAACAACATTCAAACTCCATTCCATATTCCATATCTACTTATAAAAACATCAAACCTTAAGTGTGTCACCCTACGGTTCGAGAACTATGCAGATATGATCGATTCTCCTCTCCGATCAATAACTAATAGCGGGACCTGGAGATCCATAATAGCTCCCACACATTCAACGATGACTTCATGATCGAAAGAACCATTCACATAAAATAACAATTCCCTTTGTCTCGCGATATTTTACTTATCCGAAGTTTGATCGTCGGTATCTCCATACCTAGTTCAACCTCGTTACTGATAAGTATTCTTTACTCGTGCTATGATATGATATCCCTTGTGAACTAGTCACATGCTTGTAAGCTAATTAGATATCATTCCACCCAGAGGGCCCAGAGTATATATATCCGTCATTAGGATGGACAAATCCCACTATTGATACAAGTGCCTCAACCCTATACTTTTTTGAACACTTAATGCCACGTTTACAACAACCCATTTACGCAGTAGTGTTTGGTGTCATCAAAGCATCCTTCTGGTGTAGGTGATTAACATGATCTCATGGTCAAAGGATTAAGTTACTATGCATATTAAAGATTGAAGCACAAAGAACTAAATGACTTGATCATATGTTACACTTACTATGGGTGTATGTCCATCACATCATTCACCTAATGATATGACCTTGTTATTAATAACATCCAATGTTCATGATCATGAAACTATGATCATCTATTAATCAACAAGCTAGTTTAACAAGAGGCTTACTAGGGACTCTTTTATGTTTACATAACACACATGTATTAATGTTTCCGGTTAACACAATTATAGCATGAGATGCAAACTATTATCATAAAGAAAGATATAATAATAACCACTTTATTATTGCCTCTTGGGCGTATCTCCAACATTCTCCCCAAAAGTTATGGGGTGACTTCAATTCGCTCAACATGGTTCTTGCCATCTCAATAATAGTCCGGTTCTTCCTTTCAACAACACAATTTTGCCGAGGGGTATATGGAGCTGAAAACTCATGCTTGATGCCCCCATCATCAACAAACTCTTGCATAGTGTAGTTCTTGAACTCGGTGCCATTGTCGGTCCTTATCGCCTTGATCTTAGATTCATACATTCGTTGAGCTTTCTTGTCCAAGATGATGAACTCTCTATAGATCTCATATTTAGACTTAAGGAGAAAGACCCAAGAGTATCTTGAGTAATTATCAACAATGACTAGTCAATATTTTCTCCCACCAAGAGTTTCATAATGAGATGTCCCAGAGAGATTCAAGTGAAGGAGCTCTAGAGGCCTAGAGGGTGGTGATGATACTCTTGATAGGATGTCTCTTCTTGAGTTGCTTCCCAGCTACACATGCGCTGCACACATGATCTTTCTCAAAGGAAATGCCAGTTAGTACAACAATGTGCTCAGCCTTTAGGAGTTGTTTAAGATTTCTCATGTTGACATGACCAAGGCGGCGATGCCACAGTCAGCCCTCGTCATGTTTGGCCATTTGTCAACACCCGGATTTTCAAGTCCGGATGCCTATTATGTCATACATCGCAATCCCAGGAATATTGTTGTTGCGAGGCATAATAGTTAAGTATCACAGTCATCATTCATTACATACCATAAGTCTTACAATCTTGGAATCACATGATCCATATTACACGAATAGTTGATCTATCGATCAACGAACAAACACAAGTTCATAGTTCAACATAGCGGAAGCGTAAGATACAAGGACTCTCTAGTCCACAGGCCAACGCTTGACGTCGGAAGGCGCTTAGTTGTCGTAGGCGTCCTGTTGGTCATCTCCTTGTTCATCTTCATACTCTGGCCATTTGAATAGCCAGGGACAAAGCCGTGAGTACTTTAAGTACTCGCAAACTAATACTAAAGTGAGTGCTAGACATTCTAGTAGGGTTTGCTAAGCTCTAGTTTATTTGCATAAAGCTAGTTTTAGTTCACAAAGTTTGAGAAAAGCTTATTCAAGTGCTAACTAACTCAAGTGGGAACATTAGTGTCATTCCCACCATTCATGTAGTGAATTCAAGTCAATTCACCACAAGTCATTTCACCATCACCTTTCAACATCATTTTTCAAAGATATGACATCGGAAACTGTATGGCCTTTCCAACCGTCCGTAACCGTGGACGCGGCTATTCGAATAGGTTTACACTCTGCAGAGGTTGCACACTTGTGCCACAACATTTGATTTCATCCGTCGGGATTTCCCCGAATCATCGTAACACAATACGCGGATCATCAACCATAACCTTTCACTTACATATCCTAGTATGAGCACCTCTCCCCATGAGCTTGCCTCCCAGTGAAGACCAACTCGTCAACTCTGGGAACCGCACGAGGCTTGGGCCGGACATTCACCTCGTTTCACGTCATTTCTCATCATTTCTTTTGTGGTAGAGGCAGCTTTCGGCATAACCCCGATGACGCTTGTTTAGAGGGAACCCATACTAAGACACATAAACTTCCAGCTTAAGCCCTACCCATAATCGGGTATTGTGGGGGTACTTGATAATTGGAAAGGTATCGCATTCAAACCAACATCATTGTTTTATCAAAAATCACCATCTTCTCTTGTTCATATTCACCTTCAAAAATCATTCAATGGAATGCATCATCATTCCAAGGTTTCAAATTCATTTCAAAATCACATTGTTCCCATCTAGAGTAGTCAAGTTTTAATTCATTCGCACTAGCTCTAATCCATGAGGGGTGCTATCTTGCTTTGCTTGATGGAAGCTACTTCACTACTCTAGTAACCAACTTGTACTTTGACCAAAGTTAACTATAAAAGTAACTTATTGAGAAAACAAGTAAAAGCTTGTAAAGTAAAAACTTGGGATAGACTTATGTAAGAAAAGGTAAGAATCATGGTGCCTTGCCCCAAGGGGCTTTGCACTTTGCAAGAATATTAGCTTGCCTTGATAGTTCTCAAACTGTTCCTCCTCCTCCTCTTGGTAGTATCCTTCTTCTTCGGCGTACTCTCCGGTGCTACCGTCTAAATTTTGAATACGAGTATAATTACTCACTAATTCAATGGCTATTCCATACATCACATATAACACACAAACTACTCTATGCACACAAATAAATTAACTAGAGTGCATGGGTTGTGGGGTTCAAAAGGAATTCACTTCTTTGTATTTTATATGTAAATGATAGTTTCCATAGGGTTCTTGAGAAATAAATTCCTCTCATTGAAATCTTCTTAAGATTTAATTTCTCAAACAATTATACATGAAATGGGTATTGACCTAGGTCAACCATTCATCATCGTATTTGAGAAAATGATTTAAATGAGGTAGGTCACCTCATACCATTTTAATACTACTACACATGATTTAAATCTCAAGCCATTCATATAAGAGAGTTTGGACCAGAGGTACAAACATCCCATGAATGCATGTGAGACAAGTTTAAATGAAGTATAAGACTTCACACAATTTACTTTAATAGTTTTGGACAATATCAACTAGTTAAACTAGTCAAATTATCCATTCATTTAACTATGGCATGATCATGCAAAGTGACCACACCATTTTATTGCATAAACAATTAGTGTAAGTCAAATGTGAGCTATTAGAGTTGGAAATAACTTAATATCTATTTTGGTTGATTTTTAAGCATTATTTGAATAGGGAAAAGTCCCTGTCTTGTTATTTTTATCATAATTATTCTACAAAGAATCTGACCATGGGGCCAGTGGCATTTTGTAGAGAATTTCAGTGGCTTTCTAACAACATAAAATTCACTAAATTTGGTTTAGCCAATTTGAAATTATTGAATTTCAAAGTTTGTGCTGTGAGGAAATTGTTTGGGAATTATTTGAATCGAATTTGAATAAAAAGGCCGGCGGGAAGCTAGGTGGGCTCAAAGATTTGAAAACGGCCCAAGGCCAGCCCAACCACGGTCCAGTGCCGCGCGGGCTGCCTGACAGCGGGGACCACCCGTCAGTGGGTGTTCAAACCCGAAACGGTATGGGCGAAGCTGGGGCGTAGGATTAGATTTAGATCGGACGGCACAGGGCCATCGTCATCTCCGGCGAGATCCCGACGGTGCGGCGGCGGCAGTAGGGGGTGGGAGAGCTAACCGGTGGTCCAGCGAGGGATGGCAGTGTGCTCGGGGTAGATGTGGACGACGGCGGTTCTCCTGGCACCGGCGGCAACTCCTGGATCGGCTTCAATCGGCGGCGAGCTTCCGCGGCGTCCGTCGGCAGTGAGGTGGCGATTGGGTGGCTACGGCGGCGAATGTCGATGGTGGAGTGGCTCAGGCGGTCGAGTGAGAAGAGGGGAAGGTGATGGTGTGCTCAGATCAACGAGAAGAGGTCTCCTTTTATAGGCGAGCAAGGGTGCTGCGGGGCAGTGGCAAGGTCGACCATGGCGCGGCGGTTCCGGTGAGCTAGCGAGCTAGGCGAGGGCGTGGCCCTGTTCTGCGGTTCCTGGCGAGTCGTTTGGTGGCGACAGCTAGGGTAGAGGGTGGCTGGTTTGGTCGCCTCGCTTCCGCGTCTGTCGCGCCCGCGGCGGAGCAGGGTTGGCTTCTCCGGCGACGGCGGGTGCGGGTCGTGGTCGAGGGCGTGTCCAACGGCGTCGCGGTGTCACGGTGAGGCTCAAGGTGTTCGCAGGGGGTCCAGGGGCTGCGTGTACTGGCGGGGTGGCGCGTGGCCAGTGCGCGTCCATGGCGCGCATGGTCGCGACGCGAGCGGCATACTGGCGGTTTTGGGCGCGCGTCCTCCGGCCAGTGTTGTCGTCGAGCCCGACCGTGGCGGTGCTAGGAAATGCTAGGGAGGTGCGGTGGCGTGCTGTGGCATGGTGGCCAGTGTGGGAGATGAAGGAGAGGAGAGGGAGAAGAACATGGCCGGCATGGGCCGGCATGGCCATGTCTTTGCTTGTTCTCTCTCTCCCTAGGGTTTCTATGCAGCACTTAGGGTTAGAGGGGGCCAGGGGACAATGTAGTAGCTTTGGTTTAGATTAGAGTAGTTTAGGTGGCATAGAACACTATTTGCAATAGTGGCAAATAGTGCCATAGTTTGGAAATTACAAATATAGCCAAATTTGAAATAATTCAAATGGTGAAAGTTTTTGAAATGTGAGTGTTGATATAAGTTGTAAATGACCAGAGGTGATTTGAGGTGGTGGTGGAAAATTTGGAATTCAAAAATTGGCCCAAAATGGCTAAGTGAGGAATGTTGAATATGTTAAAAAGTTAAGACTTTGGATGAGCATAGCTAATGATCCAAGATGAATTTGGCAGGGTGATCTTCATCAAAGTTGTTCACCTTGATATTGACTTTGAAATGGTGCAAGGAGTTAGCAAGAATTGGTTTGGGAAAATTGAATGGCAAGGGCTCAAAGTAGTGATCAGACTAGAATTGTCAATTTGGACCAATATCATATGTGAGTGGGAATTGTCTTTGAATTTCACTTGAATTGTGAAACCTTGATTCCAAAAGTTGTGATAAGTGTTTAAGAACATTCTCCAACTAATGGTGAAGACCAAATAGGTCTAGGGTCAAGATTTATAAAAATGCCATAGGGCATATGTGAGGGTTTTTAGGGTTTTCCAATTATTGGATTTTCTTCCTCTTTGATTTATTTGGGTTGGTGATTGATACGTCTCCAACGTATCGATAATTTCTTGTGTTCCATGCCACATTATTGATGTTATCTACATGTTATATGCACACTTTATGTCATATTCGTGCATTTTCTGGAACTAACCTATTAACAAGATGCCGAAGTGCCGGTTCTCGTTTTCTGCTGTTTTTGGTTTCGAAATCCTAGTAACGAAATATTCTCGGAATCGGACGAAATCAACGCCCAGGTTCCTATTTTACCCGAAGCATCCGGAACACACGAGAACCGCCGCAGAAGGGGGCGGGGCCACCACACCACACCCCGGCGCGGCCAAGGGGGGCGCGCCCCCTAGGGTGTGGGCCCCAGAAGCCCTCCTGCGCCGCCTCTCCGCCTATATAAAGCCCCTGACCTAAAAACCTCGGGGCGTTGGACGAAAACCACTGAAACTTTCCAGAGCCGCCGCCATCGCGAAGCCAAGATCTGGGGGACAGGAGTCTCTGTTCCGGCACCTCGCCGGAGCGGGGAAGTGCCCCCGGAAGGCTTCTCCATCGACACCGCTGCCATCTCCACCGCCATCTTCATCACCGCTGCTGCTCCCATGAGGAGGGAGTAGTTCTCCATCGAGGCTCGGGGCTGTACCGGTAGCTATGTGGTTCATCTCTCTCCTATGTGCTTCAATACAATAATCTCATGAGCTGCCTTACATGATTGAGATTCATATGATGATGCTTGTAATCTAGATGTCATTATGCTAGTCAAGTGAGTTTTACTTATGTGATCTCCGGAGACTCCTAGTCCCACGTGTGTAAAGGTGACAAGTGTGTGCACCGTGTGGGTCTCTTAGGCCATATTTCACAGAATACTTATTCACTCGTTGAATGGCATAGTGAGGTGCTTATTTATATCTCTTTATGATTGCAATGTGTTTGTATCACAATTTATCTATGTGCTACTCTAGTGATGTGTTATTAAAGTAGTTTTATTCCTCCCGCACGTGTGCAAAGGTGACAAGTGTGTGCACCGTGTTAGTACTTGGTTTATGCTATGATCATGATCTCTTGTAGATTGAGAAGTTAACTATTGCTATGATAATATTGATGTGATCTATTCCTCCTACATATGCATGAAGGTGACAAGTGTGCATGCTATGCTAGTACTTGGTTTAGTCTTTTGATCTATCTTACACTAAAGGTTACTAAAATATGAGCATTATTGTGGAGCTTGTTAACTCCGGCATTGAGGGTTCGTGTAATCCTACGCAATGTGTTCATCATCCAACAAAAGTGTAGAGTATGCATTTATCTATTCTGTTATGTGATCAATGTTGAGAGTGTCCACTAGTGAAAGTGTAATCCCTAGGCCTTGTTCCTAAATATCGCTATCGCTGCTTGTTTACCGTTTTACTGCGTTACTACCGCTACATTACTACTCGCTTGTTTACTCGTCCCGGGCAAAGCACTTTTCTCGGTGTCGTTGCCGTTGCTACTGCTTATTCATACCACCCGTATTTCACTATCTCTTCGCCGAACTAGTGCACCTATTAGGTGTGTTGGGGACACAAGAGACTTCTTGCTTTGTGGTTGCGGGGTTGCATGAGAGGGATATCTTTGACCTCTTCCTCCCCGAGTTCGATAAACCTTGGGTAACCCACTTAAGGGAAACTTGCTGCTGTTCTACAAACCTCTCGCTCTTGGAGGCCCAACACTGTCTACAAGAATAGAAGCTCCCGTAGACATCAAGCACTTTTCTGGCGCCGTTGCCGGGGAGGAAAGGTAAAAGGCTCTCATACTACGGTCTCAGGTAAAGTATTTTTCTTGCGCCGTTGTGTGTGTGCTCAAAGCTATTTCCTTTAGATCCTGCAATTGCATCTTGTTGTTTCTTGTTTACACTAGTTTGGCATAATGTACAAGAGTGAGCTTCTTATTCTATTTCCTGATTTAAAACATGGATTGTTTGATGCGAAAATTAAAAAACCTATGAAATCTTCTTTGCATGCTCGGTAGTAATATAGGTATGAACGCTTTGAACACCATTGTTGACAATAATATAGTGCTGTCTGGTATGGAAGTCGTTGTACTTA